>NC_141151.1:111332341-111486508 GCF_053477565.2 Lygodium microphyllum
TAATTAGCTGGTTCACTATGATCTCTTGGAATGTGAGGTGCCTAGGAAGCCCATCCAAGAAGGATGTGTTTAGTAGGAGAAAGAAATGGAATCCACTCCCTTTCAATAGCTCCTTTTCTGGAAAAGGAAGGATTCAACCTATAGTTGAAGGATGCTTGGAAAAAAACCAACAATCCAATGGCTAATCCAATGTAGAATTAGATGAGATCCATAGCTATCATCATTGAGATTACCAAGATGCATGGAGAAGATCAGGATAGACTTCAAAGAGGGTTGCATGTTAGTAGTTAGCAATGCAGGGAGTATATTATTACAACTCTTGCTAAGTGTTCTAGTAATGGGATGTCTTATCAACTTCTCAAAGAAGTGGAGCATTACATGGAGAATTTGCAAAAACATAAAGGTGAAGTTGCCAAAATTCAGTCTAAGGGGAATGGTATCTTATGCAGCTGGTGCTTCGACCAATTAATTTTATAAATTGATGAAGTAAAAGAAGAAACAAGAGTTCACTACTATGATAGATGATGGAGGAGGAATCATGGAATTTCTGTAGGGATGTTTCAATCTCTTTAGAATGTGTTTGTAAATGGTCTATGCTTAGGTCCATTTGAGGTAAAGAGGTCGATGCGAAAGGGTTTCCATTACCCCATTACTCTTTTCCACTATAATCACCAACCCTTTGCTTAGGAATTTGGATTTGAAGGTGCAACATGGAGTAAGCAAGGGGCTTCCTATACCATTCAGAAAACACTTGGTCTCCCAATTCTTTGCCAACAATAACTTACCAATATTGTGCGAGTAGAGAAGCAACTAGTAGATGTATTTGATGAAAGTGTATGAAAGTTTTCTAGAGCTATCTAGGGTTGTGACTAATGTGAGCAAAAGCAAGCATATTTACCTAGGATTGAATGAGCTAGCAAAGTTGCTAAGGGAGCCAAGCTTCCAAGTAGCAGAATTGGAGCAAGGGATTAGGTACTTAGGATGCCCATTGGGCATATGTAGTAAGACACATGTAAAAGGTCATTAAACCTTGGACAATGTAAGAGAAGAAAAATAAAGATGCAAGTAAAATTAGCCATTTTTTAAAATGGGAGCTAAGCATTCCTCCAAGATTCAAGGAAATAGAAAAATTTTATTTGATTCAAGAAAGGTCCATTCTCTCACACACAACCAAGTCCCACAGCTTCTCACATTCACACAATCTCATCATCCATTCTCTCATGCACAACTAGGTCCATCTTCTTGCATGCACACAATCTTATCCTTGTTCACCACACCCCCCGATTGCCTGGGATGCATGCATGTGTTGTAGTCATCAATTGCGCAGTACAAGTTTTGTTATCAAGCATTGAAGGACACTTTTCGTGGCAATACTTGGATTATCAACAATCCGTAATCAATCATTCATATTGCATCAAAGAATTGTAAGGCACAACATGAGAGCAATTCTGAAAAACCAATAAAAATGCATTTGTATATTTGTGACAAAAGTGCATCATATAGTTTCCCTTCATTAGAGTCTTGGATATATGTATACCACTTTATAATTGAAGATGATACCAAAGGAAAACCCATGTCTATGTGTCATTCATTAGATGCCTCCCAAACCTAAAAAACTATTGAAGACTCTTGGAAAAATAGCACTTTCTATTCGATTGCCAATGTGGCATCACTTGGGTGCTTTTATTACCCTCCCCCTCTCCCTACTAGTTTGGTACCCCCCCACAACCACACACACACACACTCACACACTCTCTCTCTTTCTCTCTCTCTCTCTCTCTCTCTCTCTCTTTGTGGTGCCCTCAAGGGTCTTCAGGTGATGTTCCCCAAAGGCATATGGAAACAGATTACAAAAAAAATCTTGTGAACCCATCACTTTGAGAAAAAGTTGTTGGCTTAACCATTCTAGAGCATGAATCCAAATGGCAAACACTTTTGGCTTCATTTGTATGCTTACTAGAAGATCCTTAGCTTTTTTAGGTAGCTAGAGTATATAACATACTATCCTTGCATTTTAAGAACTTGTACAATAAAATTAGAGCTCATTGGAAGCTTATGATCATTAGGGTAGTCAAAGGCGAGCAACATCATCCTTAATTAAAGAGTATATTTTCTTCTACTAAGATCAATAGGATGCCCCAAAAATTTCAACCGTTTGACTAAGCAATTAAAACACTACAACAATTGATGGTTTCTCATCCAAAGCATATAAGGTGTAGAACCAAGACTATGTTTATATTGGCATGTTCAAGTTTGCAATTAGGAATAGATTCTCACCATAGATTTTTAGCCTTGTTGTAACCCACATTATAAAAGCTTGCCTTAATTACTACAACCATATCAGTCATAGCTTTACAAACACCCATCCATTACGTAGATACGATGTGAAAATGGACACACTAATTCAAACAAGAAATCTTCATAAGTTGGGAACAAGGATTCAACCATTGTATCTAGAAGACATTCCCAATATGTTCTACTCAAGGATAGTAAGTGCTATAGAGCCACGCAACAATTGGGAGGAATCGATCCTTTGACTAGTTGAAACACATACACCCACCTTAGCCAACTAAGCTAGGGCTCCTTGATATGGGTTCACAAGTTACCTTTGGCTCTTTATGTCCTTAACCTAGTACATCCAAGTGACATTGTAGCACTGTTCCACGTCCATTCATACCCTGGTTGGTTTGTTAGGAGTTGAAACATGCTTCAACTTAGAATTATCACTATCATTATGAAAGGTACAACTTTAATTAAATTGATGAGAATACGTCAAAGAGAGAAACACACGCGAACAAAAACACTGAGAACAGAGAAGCAATAACAGTTTTTATTCTGGTTATGTTGCATCAGCTCCTAATGAAAATGGAGCCTTGGAAACTAGTGGTGATGATTGAAGGCAGATTCTAGGCTCTCATCATATGATGTCATCCCCCATCCTGTCCTGCAAGGACAAGAGCCCCTACATCTAGATCCGCACAGTCCCCCAGAAGAGCTGTCGCAACCTCCTCTGCTGCTCCTTCGCGCACCACTATTGTTGCTGCAATTTTTTGGTGCTCCTTTGTGTGCCACTACTGACGCCCTAAACAATAGGCATGTGGGTGTTAGTAGCAGGTCTGCCTATATATATTTACATACATACAGAGAGAGAGAGAGAGAGAGAGAGAGAGAGAGAGAGAGAGAGAGTGTGTGTGTGTGTGTGTGTGTGTGTGTCTAAAAATCTCGTAAGTTTGAATAATCCATACTATGGATACTGACACTAATAGCTAATATGGCATTTGCTCTCTAGATTAATAAGAAAGACGAATGATGTTACACTTTAGGATTTTTCACGCTGTGTTCGCATAGGGGCATCACAACAAAAGAGAGAAAAGGATGGAGAGAACAACAAAAGAAAAAAGGAAGAGAAGTTGTAGCATAACAACTTTTCTTCCCTTACAATGTCCTTCATGGCAATGTCATGCAATAGTGGAAGCTATCGCAAAGTGGCCTAGCATTCCTTTCATGCAAAGAATGCAAGGAATGCTATTAAGTCAATTAATCATTAAAGAAAATTTGATCCATTGGGCAATCTTCTAAATAGTTTCCATAGCTCCTCAAGCAAGGTGTAAGAAGAAGAAAGGTTCGATATCTATTCTTTTAGACAAACATTGATTTGATTACACTTGCATTCTCCATAAATCTAGTGGGTGTTATATGTGTATCATTGTCTTTGGTTACATGGCATGTTTCTATCATTCTCTTTGGTTACATAGTGCATTTCTATCATTGTCTTTTCTTACATAATGCATTTTGAGTTTTTCATTTTCATGAAAGCCGATGCCCCTCTTGGAGTTGAATTACTGATATGGTCCTACCTAGCAAATTGCTAGATATATCAACCTAACATACACCTATCAAATTGCTAGATGTCTCAACCTAACATGCCTTTTGAGATAGTACAATAGGTAATTTCCTTGTTGGATGAATCAACCCCACCATGAATTACAATGGAAAAGACCCATCTAAAAGAGAAAAAGACATTCAATGTAAATGTCATCATAAAATGTTGAGAATCCATTTGTTATAATACACACACAATTAGACACAAGGCAAGACACAAGGCAAGCAATAGGATCTATGGCTATGGTTTACCAAGATGCTCACATGTAGACGCAAAGCACAAATTTTGAATG
This sequence comes from Lygodium microphyllum, assembly GCF_053477565.2. Lineage (NCBI taxonomy): Eukaryota > Viridiplantae > Streptophyta > Polypodiopsida > Schizaeales > Lygodiaceae > Lygodium > Lygodium microphyllum. The sequence continues at coordinate 111,336,517 of NC_141151.1, forward strand.
TCAACATGCACACATTCGATTCTCAAGAGCAAGAAAACAATACATGGTATAATTGAAATGGTGCATACGTCATAAGTGTAGTGTAATGTATGTTGATATTGGGAGCAAGCTCAAAGGTTCCATCATCATTGAAATTGGCATATTGGTTGATCCTTGTCACAAGTCCACAAGTCCAATAAATTAGGGCGTCTAATAAGGTAATGCAGAGTGAGTGAGTGGGACATTGATCAACCAATATTGGGGATGGCCGTGGCCGGTGCAAGAAACTGCCATCTAATGCCTCCAGCAATGACGTCGAGAACTCTGTGCACGCAGGAGAAGGTAACACTCTCTCCAGTCGATCTCTATAACACCAAGAGACTCGACAGAAGGTCACTGAATCATCATATAGTGCCAAGATCAGTAAAAGAAGAAGACAAAGAAGAAATCGTTGCCCCGAGCTCAGATATGCTATATTCCGTGCAGACACCATCCGTGAAAGCACGAGTATAAGTAGGAGGGTGGAGATTCAGGGCTCTTTGGAGGGATTTCAGGGCTGATCAGGCGGTTGCATGCCATGCCATCTTCATGGACGGCCACAGGTCCTCGTTCACGTAAGAAGCCCTAACGGCCTGCAGCGCACAGAACCAGACCCTCACCTGCACACCTAAGAACAAACCCCCAGCTTGCTTACCGGATGAAGGCCAACGGCTAGCGCATAGGATGTAGCCCAGCTAGTTTCCACACACATTGTGCAGGATGAATCTCAGGAGAGTCAAAACAATAGCATGCTCCTGTTCAATGTCCCTGGAAGCACAGACTTTCCCTCTCATCCCCATCGAATAGAGCCCCCTGTTCAAAGTCATGTAACTCCACCTAATTTGGAGCCCCCTCAGAGCCGTCATCAACATGAGTATGCCAGGATGTTGGATACACGATTCTGGTCAATTGGGTCCGTGGCTCCCAGCCGAGCTCTTGGCACTTTGGCCTCCAGTTCTAGTCGAATGAGCCCCATATATCCACCACAGGACCTAGATCCAGCAGGTTCTAATTTGTGTATTGATCAGAATACTACGAATTGGAATCAGATTCTGAACGACTTTGAGGATGATCAGTGCTGCCAGATGCACATTGACCACATGAACACCACAAGTCACGATGATGTTGCAATACCGTCGTTGTCGACGTCCATTAATTATCAGCCGTGGGATCACATTCTGGACGACTTCGAGGAGTACGAGCAGCAAACAGCAGCAGCTGTTGATGCGCATGACTTATGAACAGGATCAGGTATCTGTGCAGAATACCTTGTAGACAAGCAAATATAATATTGATCTGAAATTTATACATGGCATGACTCTGCCATTAATTGATAATGCATAGATGAATGCAAGTACCGATGTTCCTCAAGGGTACTGGGGCCAGATTCTGGACAAATTCGACAAATTTGAGCAGCACCAGCAGGTGCTGGATGCACAAACCAAGAACGGTATATGTATTGAGCATTCGCCGGTGAGTAGAGTCGATCCACTACTAGCTGATGATTATCTGCAATATAATATGGTTATGAATGTTGGTGGTACTTGCATGAGTACCCATTGTCCCTCTCAGTTTGCAGAAATTGTTAGCAGAAATATATTCCCCTAGTGCCATGCAGAGCAACAAGAACCACTGTTTGAATTAATAGCAGAAAAATCCACTGGCACCACGGACACAGGTGATCGACATGATGACAGTATGTCTGTAGTGCAGACGTTGAAAACCGATAAGGATGATCAGTTCCAACTGATGCATGACTACATGCATATAGGCCACGGTATTGATGAAGCAAGCATACCGTCCTCGACGTCTGTTCCATAGTCCTGGGATCAATTTCTTGACGACTTTGAGGAGTATGATTGGTAGCAGCAGCTACGTTACATGAATCATGATCAGGTGAGCGTGCTACAGATAGCCCCCCTGCTCGTTTGATAGCCAGTGTGGTGGAAACTCCACATGCCTGCCCGACTCTACAACTTGCCTCACCAAGGTCTATTTGTGCAACAAGGGCTACCTCTGGGAATCGAGCACAGGCATATGCCCCAAAGGTACTGTGCTTATTTGTTGTTTTGGTAACTTTTTACTGTTTACCTTCATGGTAATTGTGTCACCAATAACTAAATAGGTATTTTCATTTCCAAAACCTCATGGAGGTAAAATTCTTGCCGCTAGAGAGGTATATATCATCTTCAAAATGATTGCGATTTCAGTGCTTGATCAACATCAAATCAAGATGTATAATCCTCTAAATCCATTGATGAATATTAGTGCTCCTAGTGATCACAGACTGGCCTGTCAAAACCAGATCAATTCAAACCAAAGCTCTATGCAAGATGTGACAAATAGTTTATCTGTTAATTATTTACATCAGGGAGCTTTGCCAGCTACATTAATAGTAGGGCAACACATGCAGAATCCAAGTATCATGAATAACCTTGCATCATTGTCCTACCATCATCAGCATCAACATCACAATGTGAGATCAGCTGGAGCTGGACTAGTTGCTGCAGCAGCTAGTAGTTGTGATCTGAAGGTACATCTATATTACATCATCATCTCTTAAAAGGGACAACACTAGCCGAGAGTACGTTGGTGGTCAGGTTTTCTCACTCTAAATGTTCAAAATGTGTGCTAATATTTCAAGGACTAGCAACATCAAGCACCATGGCATGGATTTCATTAGAGGAGCCATTAGTAATATTTCAAGGACTAGCAACATCAAGCACCATGGCATGGATTTCATTAGAGGCACCATTAGTTGCAAATGAAGACAACTTGTAACTAGGTTGGGATTGCCAGGTACTTTCCTGCTTAGGGGTGGTCTAATAATGTTTTTAGAGAAAGTATATTTGCTCCAATCATGCATTGAATTGTGTTTGAAAATTTAGAGCATATCTTTCCACTCTCAATACTAGGTGGTAAACTTCATATAGTTTATGAAGTGGTTTGAGAAAGCTTTTATGTTGTGTAGAGTATGGTTTATTGGCTACATGTTGGTAGGGTCTTTTCCCACTATTTTGGAGCTTGTGGTAGCATATGAGCTTGAGAAGAGCTTGTGGGTTGGGAGTAGGTTCAGGGAGATGCTTGACATCAAGAGAGCTTGGGTAATTGTTCCTTCATACCGGGTTTGCCTAGCTCCTTGGCTTCTCTTTCCCAATCCCCCCCAAATGGCCTTACGAGGCCTTGTATTCATGATGTGTGATGTTAGCTTTCAGCTCCAGCTATGTTGTTGAGCCCTTGGTAGTTCTTTAATGGTTCTGAATAGTACAATTAGCCACACTTTATTTTGCCAGAAAAGGCTGAATTGGTGGGTCAAGAGGCATTAAGTGGTGGGCAAGAAAGTCAAAGACAGATCTCGAGGAAGGAATAACAGGGAAGGGAGCTGATGTATGATGTATAGAAATTTATACACTAGAAAGGAGAGGGTGGGCCAGGCCAAGGATAAGTAAGGATGGGCATGGTAAGCTGGGAGGGGCTGCCTTATGATTTTGTAAAACACTATTGCTAGGTTTTTCTGTGATTCTGTAGTATTAGGTGGTATTAAGGTGTAACCAACTAGAAGCTTTGTATGTATGAGTGTATAAACCATGAATTTGGTTTCTTTATAATGCTATCAGTATACTAACTCCAAAATTTGCAGCCATCATGTGAAGGATCGCAAGCTACAACTTTACATGGTGCTAATTTTAACTCTTCAAACAGGTTATTACTGAGGGAGCAATAACATATCATTTGAAATTATTGATCCCTACATTGCCCAGGTATGAATTTTCGCCAACTGAAATCTTAATTTTGATGCACAATCACTATCAATTTTTTTTTTCTAGGACAACAATTAAGAACATAGTGCATGCCTTTCTCCTTTGAAGCACCCCCTATCAAAAAGCATGTGGATAGACATGTTTGGGAGTACAGTCATCAGTGCAAACATCACTAGCAGCAATGGGTAAGATAAGAACTACAAGCTCACGGTGACATGTGGAAGAAGTAGGAGATGTATTTATTAGACTTCACGCTAAATTCCATGATGCACAGAATCTGTAGAAGTAAAGTAAAAAATGATCCCTTTTGTATCGACTTCTTGGAGCTTAATGAATTAATAAGAATCATTGGGCATATTGGATTTGAAGGAGTGGATTCTTGACTTCTCTTAAGACCATCTATGGATTAGTACTTTAGTTCACCTTGGATATTCAATAGCTAGGACCAATCTAGCTTCTTGTGAAATATGGCTTGCTTGTAGGACAGTTTTCATCAACATCATCATTTCTAATAACAGTATCGATGTTTAGCTAGTATTTGAGCAAATCAAGGCTTGTTTCTTGTGAATCTTTGTCTAATCTTTTAGATGAATCCTATGCGCACTTGAAACCTCACTACTGAGAGGCTTGTTCTATCTAGCAGCTTTTGCCTATGAAGTTAGAGTGGTCATGGTAGGAGCTCTTCTAGACACGGGCAATGCCAACAATGTGCTTGGAGGAGGTGAAGCATATCAAACCCTGGACTGCCACCACAAGGTATGTATCCTTATGAAGGAAATCCATAGAAGGTACATCTATTGCTACTTTGGTGCTCTTACATTGGCTGCACCTCTTGCTACTTTGGTTATAGCAAGCCCAATAAAAGGTTAGATTGGTTGAAGTTTGAGCTTGATGGATCTGTATGTTTCATCCACCTATCTAAAAAACTTGCTAAACATTGAAAATGAAGAATTTAAGTTGAGGGTTTTGATATTCTATTTGCATGTAGTGGTAAGCTAAATCAATTTGACTTGGTATGATACTTCAATCTATTGGATTCCTATCTTGTGGGCAAACTCAACACTAGCATATGTGTTTGGTAAATCTTATTGTTTGAGAGTCTAGCTAGCTTTGCATATTCCCACAAGAGTATTCATTGATTTGGATGGGCATTACATTTATCCCCATTAGTAAGTATGATACAATATGGTTCCATGAGCAAATGATTTAAATATCATTTTATTATTTGTCTTGTTGTGGATAGGACTACAGGGTTTGAAGCATACAACCAGTAGAGTAGATCTATGTTGTGGAGCTATGGGAGATTGCAGTGCTTTTAGGATCAAAGGGAAGGAAGTTTGCCAAAAATGGTAGGTCTTTTCTTTTTGCTCTGAGCTTTTTTCGCTATGTACATGTTTGAGCCTTTTGATATCCTTGCTGATTGTAAGCACAAAATGCATCTAGGGACAACATTGTTGGTAAAGCAACAAGGATCTGCATTTCTTAAAAAAGTAAGGGAGGCTTAGGAAGAGCTAATAAGACTTAATTTTTTTAATGGTGGAGTAGAGCCGAAGAGGATGACAACTCTAGACCTACCTTAGGTGCTGTAGAACATGGTGAAGTAGAGAGAATGTAGTGTTCAAGACAAATTTTTTAAAGTGGATTCAATCACAATTCTATTGCTAAAAATACAACATTGTGAACAAATCGTGATTAGTTTTCTCAACATGATATATTAGTGTGATAATGGCTTGTATTAATGATTCCAACTAGTTTTCTTGTATAGAAAAATTTTACTATATGTATGGTTTCAACTAGTTTTCTTATCTAGGAATATTTTACTAGATCATCAACTAGGAATTTTAAAAATTTTCCATGTAGAAATATTTTACTAGATCACTAACTTGTAAAGTGTTCCACTTTTACTAGTTGAGACTTTTTCTAGATACTTTGATAAGTATCTAGAAAATTTCTCTTTTTTTTCTATATGGATAGGTGTCTAAAGTTCCTTGTGTGCACTTGGGGCACCCCCTCCATCCTCTGCGCCGAGCCAGACATTGCAGCCTGCTCTCCTCGGCCAGCTGCAGCTCCTGCGTACTAGCCGATGCCGTACTTGCCCGCGCGGCAGCATTATAATTGATTGCACGACGCGGATGAGCTGCTGTTGCTGGCAGACCTGGCCGCCGTACGATAGCATTGACCTTCTGCTGGTACGTGACACAGGACATCCCAGCGTGCCATGGCACCCGGCACCTGGTGCAGAAGAAGCGGTGACACGCTGGACACTCGGCACCGCATGTCGCCGTTGTTGACGACGACGATAATCGGCTCAATCTCCAGGTTGACACGTGGGGTCGACACGCAGAGACGTTGTCCATCCGTGGATTGCGTGGCACGTGCAGACGTGGCATCACCGCTCGTCTGGTCGATAGCGCCGTCGCCTGCGCCTGCTGGTGAGGGAAGTCCAACCTCACGTCGGTGTCGGCGGCGTCCAGGAGCGCCGAGCAGTCAGGGAAGGGACAGTAGAATCGAGCGACCTCTGGGACGTGCTCCAATGCGAGCAGGTCCAAAAGCAGCTCGTACGACTCCCGTGGAAGGATGTCTGCACACTGTGAGAGCGTCAAGCTGCTAGCAATACTAGGGCCCGCACGAGCATCAATGTTGCAGGCCGGGCATGCGAGCAGACCTGACATCTTCCGTCGCTTCTTTATTGCAAGGCTGGTGTGCCTGCACAAGCAGGATGAACAGAAAGAGTGAAGGCAGCCTTCGATTTGCATCACTTTTTCATCACCAGCTGTTGTATTGGCCTGCTTCTCGTCTAGGCATATGTTACAAGTAATTACCGTCGATCCGATATAGCTCTGCCCATATAGGGACGACGACGATGACGTCTCCGAATCACTTCCACTTCCCACCGGTTGCGAGGCTTCGCCAGTACTATTAGGCGCTGCAGGCTGCATGTTGGCTGCACCGAGCGTTGATTCGTCATAAGCAAGTACCGAATCCATGATCGAGATCTCTAAGAGTTGTAGTAAATGGACTTGATTATGCGTTGATGAGTGATCTCAAGTTGAAGATAAGTTCTCAGCTGATGATTCATGGTGGAGAGCGATCAATACTCTTATAAGCGGACACCCTGCACCCCTGTCGGAGATTTGGTCAAGTACTAACTCCATCGTCCGACATCTATCAATATTCGTCCATCTATGGCACCCTTGTGCAGTGCGGCCAATCGCTCGCCCACACATTGTAACCACTTGGGCAAGCCCAAGAAGGACCATTGGTAAGATGTACTATATAAAAGAAACAACTCTACCATTTTTCATATCATCATCATTAGTAGTACTAAGGACAAAATTTCGTGCACGGACGTGTTCTAAAAGGCCTTTGGTAAGATCTCATGGATGCTATAGCATTTCATTATGGTGGGGGTTGAGATATTTTGAGTAACATAATAAATTAAGGAACTTCATTGGTTGTTTTGGAAAAATCCATACTAACTAGGGAAAAGTGTCCAACTACTGCCACATTTCCTTGTGTAAAGTTGTTATGTCATTATTTTACAACTTTCTAAGTAGAAATGAATGCAAACAAATTGCTCCCAAAGTAGTACGCATTGTCATTGCCTAGTCAATTTTATCATATTTTTTTCCATAATTAGGAAGGTTAAGTTGTTTAGTCAACGCTACCCTGTTAGTGTTATCATGCTTTGCATATGTTCATCATGCATCCAAAGTCAACTTCATTATCATTGTTTGTCATGTGTGTATCATTTGCTTTTGTCTATTGTGATTCCTATGATTTTGAGTTTTATTCAATTTGTGTTATGGTTTGTAGTTTTACTTTGTACAAAAAGAAGAACATCCACATGAAGAAAAATACAGTGGTATGCTTCTACTAAGCCTTGCTATAGAAATCAAATAGTTGTTTTATTTTGTTGTTGTTATCATTCGTTGCAATTTGTTGCCATCTTATTCCTCTGTCTTTTCCTATTTCTCTATTCATCATTATCATCATCTACAAAAAACAAGATGTTTTCTTTGTGTCTACTGTCTCCATTTCTACATATTCTTGTCATTTCAAATGTAGTGTCTTGATTTCTTAATTCTATATGAACATGATAAATAGTTGCTTTGAGTAGCCTCCTATAGTTGCAATGGGCTATTTAGACTTATATAGTGTGCATGTCCATAAAAGGAGAACACTTGTATATTTCTATTGCTTCTCATTGAAATCAACCTTTTACTTTGTTAACTTGATTTTCTCATATTGTTAGAATTTTTGGCTATGAATGTAAGAACCTCTTCCTCTTCTTGAAATCTTAATCTTTCTGTATTCATCATAATCGACATCTTTATCTACAAAAAAAAACTTTTTTTTGTATGTATTATCTTTTTTTATCTGTACTACTATCATGTCAACTCAAGTAGCTTCACTCCTTAAGTATATATAACTATAGTGGAAGCCTACTTTCACTAGCCTGCATGCAAGCAACAATGCTATGCTATTATTATGATGACCACCTATGGGATTTCCATACCTCTATCTTGATACCATAGCATCCTTGTGGTGAACATAAATATGTTTTTATCCTTGATGTAGTCTTCTTGCTACTACATGGATGAGAGTAGTGCTTACATGTCAAGATAGTTAACTAAGTGTGCATCAATTTATGTAGCTTTGAGGCAATAAGAGCTACAATTCCAATTCGGACATAAATATATATATGGTGTAGCTTCCATGTTATTCTAAATATAGAGCATTAGAGTTTATGAAAGCTTCATAAAGAGTGGAGCTCCATATGTTTTTGTTACTTTATAATGTAAATAGATACTTGTTTTCTCATATTGATGCTCTCACATTAGGAGAGTTTTGATGTCTCAAAAATGTCTTTTAAGGTATAGAGAGAGTACTCTAGACCAATGGGAGCACTGTGTGTAAAAAAAAATTAGTTTTTTAAAATAAATAAATAAATAAATAGAATATTAGTAGAAATTTTATTATGAATATCTACTTTCAACATTTCAAAATTTTGATTATGATATTCTTTACATTAATGACATAGGGTCTCTGACTACTTTACATTAATGATACGTCTAGGATTATATAATAATGACAATTGAATCTAATTGAGATTACCAAATAGCTTTGTGTTCATATTTTTTCACTCCCTTGTTTTGGTCGCTCTTTGCCTCGGTAAATGTGATGCTGATATTGATGCAAATAGTGACGTTGATAACGACGCTTTGTGACACCTATTGTGATGCTGATAGCGACATGTGTAGTAAATTTGTGACGCTAATAGCAACAATAACAAGGAAAAAAATTTGTGGTAGGGCAGCACAAATAGCACTATGTGCTTTATTTGGGCCATACAAAATAGTTTCAGTAATGTATACAATGCTCGTGTAAATAAAGGCAAAGTGTACTTGAATCATAACACTGATACATGAAATAAATACATGATTACATAATGAAAGTGACTGGTACAATCATGGCAAGATACTACTACTACATAGAAAATGTCTACAAAAATCACGTGACCAAAAAAGAAGAGTATGTGAGCTCCATTGATCCAAGGGCGAGCTATAGATGCTCACCATCCGAAACCTCGTCCTACCACAAAGGAGCATCGAATGGACTCTACAAAGAAAGAAACAACTACACATCAATCCATCATACAATAATGCATTTTAATTAAACTTAGTAACTATTACGAACAAGAAAGATGAGTGACTTACAGGGCCGCCGCATCCATACAATCAGTCGATCAATGCAATGAGACTGTGTCTCTCTGCATATCAAGTCTCTAGGCCGGTGAGATCGCAAATTGTAATGGAGTGTTGCAAAGCAAAACAAAATACAATAGTTAAAAACACGATTGTCAGTACAAGGGATATTGCAAAAAAACAAGCAAGTAGAACAAAAGAAAAATTTACAAAGTTATCTAGATATGTCCTCTGGCCGCCACTCCCAAGATGACAGACCACTCTTACCTCCAGTCATGCCCTTGCCACCTCACGTTGTTGTCTCCAACATCCTTGAGAATCTGTAGTCTCCTCCCTGAGTCGGTGCCAGTCGTTCGTATCTAGCCACTCAGGCTTTGAGGCCCCACTCTTAAGTGCCTTCTTGCGTGCATCCGATTGTCTATGTGACATGTACACACGCATGCACTCCATCATCCAGCCCGTGGAAAACCTATATGTTGCAGCTGGTATCGGAAACTCGTCGTGCAAGGATGCTACTATGTAGTCCTTGCTCCCCTCTCCGTTATGTTCTTTCAATGATCCAAGACATTGTGCCAAAAAAATTGTTGACACAACCCTCTCATACGAGCCATCACCCTCCTCCCCTCAACATTCATGATGATGGTTCATGTCCTATCATCTACAAGGTATCCATACCCCTCTAGGGTATACCTAAGATGTGTCCTCTCCCACCTGCACATAGGCTCCTAGGCATATCCAGGAGACCCATGTACATCTGGTATACCTATGGGGATAGTATCTCTCAGAGTAGCACCCATAGGAATGCCACCTACGGACAGCCGAGAAAAAGCTAGAGTGATTGGATTAGACATCTCCACAGGTGTGGCAAATCCTACAGGCGACACAACTCCAGCAGAATGACGAGACGAAGACACTACATCAGTACCCCCACAATAATCACCCGAGCCACACCCTCTTAAACCACCACGAGAGAAAGGAGTAGCACATGTATCTCGAGCAGACCATGGGCTCACTACATCCATGTCTCTGTAGCATCCCCCTGAACCACTCCCTTTGTCTGGCCCAAGTTTGGAGCGTCGACCTCTTCTGCTAGAAACTGAATCATCATAGCACAGCAAAGTAGATCTAATAGAACGGCCTGATGATGTTTGAGACAACTCTGCCATATGTCTAAATCGAGACATCTCATCAAGACACATACGCGTGAAGATCTCTTGTAGCTCCTCATCGCTCATCCCTTGACTCATCGTGCTGATCTAAATATCCACAAAGATCATCTACACACAGACAAAAATTTATGTTAGCATAATCAATATAAATCATACAAAGCACGGTAATATAAATCTTAAAAAAATGATCTTACTTAAAATGCATATCTTATGTACCATTATAAGCGATTCATTGACAATGAATTGAGTAGGTGGATGCTCCAAGTATGAAATACCCTATGGTCCCATGTCAATCTCCAAACACAACTCCACATACATTAGAAGGTTGATAGACATGTCACCACAAAAGGATGAGTCCACCCCATTCTCAAAGAAGTCTTGGACTCTTATATTTCCATCATTGTTACGCGATGTTGGCTCCTCTACATGCTCCAAGCTTTGGGTGGCCTCCACCCCTTGCAATATCAAACCCTCTATTTGCATATTATCCTCATCTACGCTTAGAATATCGCTTTGATCATATACGCTCACACTTCGAGGAGATGAAGGTATAACATACTACAATCGAGGTTGTCAGGGGTTTGGATAGAAAATTACGTGTTCAAAATCACGTACAATAGATATTTAACTTTTGTTACATGTACCATGCCATAATACAATTTTAAAAAATATGAGTTCATACACCAATGGGCCGACAACACAAACGTGTCGTACAAATCCGTCCATTTTTTTTCATAATGTATTTCGAGAAATCCAGATGGACCTTGTTGAATTGTTGCTCTAGCTCCCTCAAGTACCACTTTGAACCACTGCACATCAAATAGGATCATGGAGAAGCTACAATAATCCATTGTGACAATACTTTGTAAGTTTTTAAAATACTCCATCTCATCTATAACCATGTTTGGATCCATTGCTTGTCGTCGGCTCTCTTGCTCGAACTTTGCCATGATACCACAATCTGTTATGGAGCGTATTTTGTCAATACACTCCACGTGGAAAGGCCGTCCGTGTGACCACTCGCACTATATATATTGTACTCTATATTGAAACACTCAATTAGTTGTTGCATGTAAAATATAGATACGACAAACCCTAAACACGTCATCACCTTTGGACTATATCCCCTCGAGAATTTCCACTTCTCAGTTGTTGAGACCTCCGCCTCTTTGTGAGATGCTACGGTCAAAGCTCCATGCAACCATCACGTTGACATAAACCGTGGTATCTCCTCCATGCCCTTGGGATATCCAATTGGTTGATGGCGCATACTACGTCAAAATTCAGATCGCGCTTCCTCCCAATCTTTCCTAGCTTGCTGGTACATGTTGGTACATAGCGAGCCACATCTCCATGGAGGCATGGTGCAACATACAAAAGCGATTCACTTTCTCCTTCATTGCAGCATCCATTATTTTTTCTACCCCATTTTCAACCACCACATCTCAGTCAGTCTATCATCGTCCTTCAGTAACCATAACATATTGTTGTCTAAATCCACCGTTGGTAGCCATTGTGAAATATGCACTAACGCCTCAGACACTAACCAACCTTCAACTGCCATTCTGCCTTCTACCCGAGCTCATTGTCACACAAATCCTTTCAAGGTTTTCATGAAGCGCTTCAAGAAGAATATCCATCACGTATATACAGGTTCAACAATCTCCACTTCATCTACAAGATGTACAATAAGGTGGATTTGTATTGTGAGCATGTTGGTAGGCATGTATTTCTCAAAGAGACGGACCGTCTCCACTGCTCCCCACCTTATGAATTCAATAGAGGATGTCTTAATCTCCTTCTATGAGATCCATTGCACTAAAATTAACAACCTGTAAATGGCCTCATGTATTTCTGGAGTAAGGCATCTTGAGATTGCGATCAGTAGTACAAATTGCCACAAACGAGGAAGCATTATGAAAAACAACTATACTCCAAATAGCAAAATACATAGGCTACTTACAATCTATTTGTAGTATAAACCTGACATACCTTATGTCAATCATGGGATTTTAGCCCTGATAATTAGTCCTCTTTAGAAAAAGCGGACTTGAGAGAATGCATCATACCCGTCGGAGTGCAGATAGACTTGACTATTTGCTTCACAATGTGCTCTTCTTTATTGGACAAAATCCAAGGAGCGTGAGGTAGCTACAAGCGGCCATCAGCCACTCGATTGTAGCTAAAGCGCCTCCATCTTGCCTATCTCCTTCAAATCCATTCGTGCCCCTATAGTATCTCTCTTTCCTGTGATATGGTCCCATAGTAAGCTTCCCACGTTCTTGAAAATATTCTTGGGATCCAACAAGTGGTTGATTTGGAAGTGGGTCCAATATGACAACTCGTAGAAAACTGAGAACCGTCGCATTCTGTTTGGATGCGACTCCATGAGGACCATTTTCAGCTCGTACCAACTTTGGGCATTCTTACTTGCTAGAGATCGTCCAAGAAAACCTTCCCTGAGTTTATGACCCTCTAGCAAGAAAGCAGAGTATCCTTGATGTTGAGAGAGAGAGAGAGTACAAGAGAGATACACAAGACATGCTCCCAATGAATGATTCATATTGATGTAGAGTTAGTATATATAGGTGAGACCCAAGTCAAGTGAGAGATGATATATATAGTTGTAACATCCCCACTCAAACAAAGGTCTCTGGCTGCGAGTGAAAAAACCCTTGGGAAGAACAAGGGAAAAACCCGAGCCCCTACACATACCTACAATACAAAAATGATTTACTATAAAGTTTTCTTGAATACAATGATACATGCCTCAATTAGTGAGACAAGAGAATACAATGATGCATGCCTCAATCAATGAGACAAGAACTTGGAACAATACCAAGTTCATGTCTTAATGAGCTAAAGCGAGCTTCACTAAGAGCTTTTGTGAAGATGTCTACAACCATTTGATCACTGGGACAATACTCCACCATAATGGAACCTTTCTTGACTTCATGTCGAACATAATGATAATGAATAGCAATATGCTTTGATTTACTATGTTGTATATAGTCTTTGGTAAGACTAATAGCACTTTGGTTATCGCATCAAAGAGGTGTACTAGATGATGAAGGATGTCCCAAATCTGCAAGTAGTTATTGAAGTCAAACTAGCTTGCGAGCTGCTAATGATGCAGCAACATATTCGGCTTCAGTTGTAGAAACCGCAACACATCGTTGTTTCTTGCTGGACCAAGAAACCAAACATCCATTTACAAAGAAACAATTCCCACTTGTAGATCGCATGAATAAGTGTGAACTTGCCCAATCAGCGTCTGTATATCCAATAAGGTCAAGAGAAGTTGAAGAAGATAAAGAAGAATCCTCTCGACGATGATAAATAAGACCAAATTCCTTAGTACCCTTGAGGTATTTAAGAATACGTTTTGCAGCACTCTAATGAATAGTGGAAGGGGAAGAAAGATATTATCCCAAAAAGTTAGCTGCAAATAAAATATCTGGTATTGTGTTTAAACTAATAAAATGAAGACAACCAACAAGATTAGCAAAAGGTTGATGAATGGCTGATTCTTCATTGTGTGTTGTAGATATACCCTTGGTAGAGCTTGAAAGAATGGGAGTGTTAGCAAAGTGCGCATTTGTCAACCCAAACTTCTTAACAATATCATTAATAAACTTTGTCTAGCGAAGAAGAAGAATGCCTTGTTGTCGGTGTCGTTGAACTTGAATACCCAAATAAGAATGAATGTCACCAAGATCCACCATTTCAAATGGAGTCGATGAAAGCTTCTTCATAGCATCCAAGAAAGCAATATTATTTGACACAAGAATAGTATCATCAACATATAGAGCAAGAATAATAAAATATTTGTCCTCCCTTTTGATGTTAAGATTTGGGTCAGCAAAACATGCAACAAAACCTTTAGATGTGAGGAACTGATCAATCTTAATATACCAAGCACGAGAGGCTTGCTTCAATCCATATAATGCATGATGAAGCTGACATACAAGATGCTCCTTTCCTGCAATCATAAAACCTTCAGGTTGCTCCATATAGATTTCTTCTTCAAGATCTCCATTGAGAAAAGCCGTTTTAACATCCATTTGGTGAATTTCTAGATCAAATAGTGTTGCAAAAGCCAAAATCATATGAACAGTTGTGGAGCGCACAACGAGAGAAAATGTTTCTTGATAATCTACTCCTGCAATCTATGAGTAACCTTTTGCAACAAGTCGTGCTTTGAACTTATCAAACGAGCCATCAGCTTTGGTCATGGTTTTATAAACCCATTTACATTTGATAGGAACACGATTTGGGGGGAGTTCAGTAAGAATCCATGTACCTTTGGAGATTAAAGAATCGTACTCAGCTTGCATAGCTTCTTGCCATTGATCCCTTTGAGACGAATTGATAGCTTCCATATACGATATTGGATTCTCTTGGACAAACATAGCATCATCAAAGACATCATATTCAATAGAATAGAATCCATGCTCTATCTCAATAGGAAGATCAACATAGATCTCCAAATTTTCATCAATCTTCTTTGGAGGTGAACGAGGTTTATGATCATCAGAATTAGTAGAATCACAAAGCAAGTAAGGAAATGCACTAAGCAAATATTGTGTATCATCTGAAACATCTAACGACCATGTGCCACCCATAGTCTTCTCATCAAATATAGCATCACGACTAATGATAACCTTTTGAGAAGAAGGATCATAAAATTTGTAACCTTTGGAATGATTTGAATAACCAAGAAAAATAACCTTCAAACCTGGAGGATCCAACTTATGTCGAGTGTCCTTGGACACATGAATATAAGCAATGCAGCCAAATGTGTGAAAGTGAGAGACTGAAGGTGTCTTCCCTGTCCAAATTGTTATAGGAATTTTACCAGCAGGTGCAGTAGTTGGAAGATGATTTTGAATAAAAACAGCTGTTAGAAGTGCTTCAGTCCAAAACTTTTGAGACAAACCAGAGTGTATAAGCATGCAACGTATAGCATTAAGAATCGTGCAATTTTTGCGCTCAGCAACACCATTTTTCTGAGGAGAATAATGAACTGTAAACTCATGATGAATACCTTGATCCTTACAGAAGTCATCAAATATATTGGATACATATTCACCGCTGTTGTCACTGCGAAGTGTCTTTATAGAGAATCCAGTTTGAAGCTCCACACTTGTCTTGTATTATTTAAATATAGATAAAGCCTCAGACTTATGTCGAAGAAGATAGACATGTGTGTACCGTGAGAAATCATCAATGAAAGTTATAAAATATCGATATTGAGACTTTGAGGTAGAAAAAGGACCGCAAATATCGGTATGAACCAAATCCAAGAGAGCATAGGAATGTGATGAAGTAGAAGTGTGGAAAGGCGAACGATGGTGTTTTCCAAGTGCACAGTACTCACATATTCCCATACGTGGATGAGATTTAAGATCCATACCTTGCACAAGACCATGACGATGAAGATCAAGAATTTTGGCAAAATCGGAGTGTGCAAATCCTTGATGCCATAATTTGCAATCTGCATCTCCAGGGGCAGTAACAACATTTGCAACTGTATCATTCAATGATAGCTCAAATAGATTACCATGTCGAGGAGCCACTGCTATAGTATGCTCGTCTTTCTCTATACGACATTGATTATGATCAAAGCCAACAAACAAACCAAGATCAACTAGACGAGCAATAGAAATAAGATTTCTTTGCAAATCTGGAATATGAAGAACTCCTCTTAATATTCTAGTGGATGAAACAGTCCCCAGATATAAATCACCCACTCCTTTGACTTGACAAGTCATATCATCCGCAAGGTAAACAAACTTCTTGACAGGAAGAGAATGATAATTGTGAAGCCACTGCGATTGATATGTCATGTTTCCAGTGGCACTTGAATCAACGATGAATAGAGAACCATCATGAACATGAAGTACATTTTTTGGAGAGATATCATAATGGAGTAAATTGAGCTCCTGATGAGTATGATCATCATCAGTTGTAGTTTGTTGAACAATATAAGCTGGAGAACGTTCTTCATCATATCTGCGTTTATAACAACGACGAGATGGATGATCTGTATGTGCACAATAATCACAAGGAGGAAAAATTTTGGACGAGCGAGGTTGCTTTGTAGTAACTCCATGCTCCTCATCATATTGATGTGCCCAGCAAAATCAGAAGCCACATGACCTTTCTTATCACAATAAGAACAATGTTTGTTAGGATAAGCACGACAAGAAGATTTACTACTTGGATTAGGGCGTCCACCCTACTGAGAACGTGAAGCAAGACGCTTGCGAGCAACAAAAGCAGCATCAAAATCCCTTTGTTCCCGAGTGACCAAAACAGCATCAGATTTTTCCAAATGATGCTCATGACGTTGAGAATATTCAATAAGAGATATACATGCTTTGTCAAAGTGGATATCATCCTTGTTAGAAAAAATAGTGATGATATTGTCATATAAGGGATCTTTGATGGTATGAAGAAGTTGAGTAACAATCTGATTTTTAGCAACAGGAGCGCCGGCATCACCAAGCTGATTGATAATGTCTTTAAAAGCCTCGATATGAGAGTGCATAGAGGTACCAACCTTATATTGAAGATTCTTCAAACAAGTTTGGAGATATAAAATTTTGGTGACTGATTTCTTCTCAAACATTGAGATAAGATACTCCCAAATAACATGAGAGGTTTCCAGATGAAAGACATCCAACATAAGTGAGTCAGGAAGTGCAGACAATATATAACGACGAGCCACTTTGTCATGACAAATCCAATTAGTATGATCAATTTTCCATTGTTCAAATAATAGACCATCAGTAATCACATAATTGTTATTCATCACATCAATAGGTTGAACTAGGCAAGACAGGTAACCCAAAACAATATCAAATAATTCGTCACCTTCAAGAATTAGCATCATCTTTGCTTTCCACCCAGGAAAGCCTTGTCCTTGGAAGAAGGGAACCGAACGTTGGCCAGACGGATATCCGTTTAGAATTACGCAATTGGCCATGCCTGTATGTCGAGAGAAAACAAATAAGATGAGATCACAGAATTTGCAAACCATGATCAAGACGAGCGTAGTTGAGACACATGACAATCAAAATAGGGATATGCACGTAAGAACGACGAAAAGTATTGAGTGACTAAAAAGAAATCCCGAAATAGAGAGCCGTAACGTGCAAGACAAGATGACGCATATAAGAAAAGTGCTATTTCGGTCGAGCAAAGAATGTGAACTAACCCTAAACATCGCTAAAAATAGCAAGATGTTTGCTTGTCATAATCAACATCATTAACGAAGACGAGCGATTAATAAACTGTAATTGGGGATTAACGAACGGTAATTAGAAATACAGTTTTAAATAAAGAATCGCAGATTCGAGCAAAATTGTTATCTTAAAACCTGAACTGTCATAACTTTTGATTCAGAACTCCGATTGACAAGCGGTTTTGATAGGATTCGAGAGCACGACGAGAGCTACGCTTTGATCCATAACTAATACTTCTAATTTAAACAAATTCATGTATCAAATCATCACTTGTGCAAAGAATTCAATCAAGTATAAACAATGAAACAACTTATCTTCCTTGTTGTTGCTATGCATCCATAGCTCTGATACCATGTTGAGAGAGAGAGAGTACGAGAGAGATACACAAGACATGCTCCCAAAGAATGATTCATATTGATGTAGAGTTAGTATATATAGGTGAGACCCAAGTCAAGTGAGAGATGACATATATAGTTATAACACTTGATATACCATCTTCCTCATGGTTTGTGACCTTTGGGAGTCTAACTGTGGCCCACACAATAGACATGCATGATAACCTGAGGTAACCAAACCTGTTCCAACACCTCTATCCACTAATGAATACAAACTTGAACGAGCTATGATGGATATTACAAACGAGAATGGAAGTCTACTTACCTGAGAACTCTCCAAATCTTGGAAAGTCATGCATCATCCAGATGACAATGGCTCGAATATTGGCGGACCATCCACCATCACGCTTACGCATATCTTGCACGGTGACCCCCTCCTTCCACAAAGTCTTAAGCTCATCAACTAATGGACGAACATGGACATCCATATTTTTGACTTTGTAGCGGCCAAGAATGAGCAAGCTAAGGATGAGATGTCCTTTCTTCGTAGAAAGCCACGGAGGGATATTGTAGTTGACAAGGACTATAGGTCACATACTATAAGAAGTTGAGCGCAGATCGAATGGGTTCATGCCATCCATAGCATGATCAAGGCGAAGATTCCTTGGCTCTCAAGCAAAGCCTTGGAAGGTAGAGTCAATGTGGCTCCATGCGAGTAAATCCATTGATCATTGAACTCCATCTATAGACCTATTCTACGCATGCCACATTGTCAAGCTCACCATGTTGAATGTACGAAACATGTGGTTTATGCGGGGGATAAGCGAAAAGTATCTAAGAACTTTTTGAGAGATGGTTTGCCCTTGCAACTCCTATCGATACCTGTGAGCACTACACTTTGGACATGTCTCCATAGTCTCGTATACTCCTCGAAACAGTATGCAATTGTTGATACATGCATGGATGCTATTGTAGTCCATGCCAAGCTTTCGTAAACCATGTCGCACATCATCACAAGACTCAGGTATTGTATTTGCAAGTTGTAATATGTGATACTTTAGTAACCTGAAAAAATATCATAAACCACCTTTAAAAAGCACAAATGTTTTTTATGATAGTGCCAAAAAGTCCCATCGTATAATGGTATGGATGCTTTCTCTCTAAGCGGATTAGATGTCTCAACATCCATGGGCATCAATGCATATTCAATTATCTTGCGTATACAATGCATGATTGATATACACTTTTCTTACCATTTTCTCAAAATCGAAGATCACCTGATCAATGATCTCTGATAGAAACGTGACAAAGCATCGTACGTGTTCTATAGACAATCGACATTTTCGTCTAATTGCTAGCTTATATAGTCGATATGGGACATGCTGATTAAGATACACCTCGTGATCTTGAACATCACGACCGTCATCGTTTTCCATTTCATCTACGTTATGACAAAAAAATTGTTCTTGTTATCATTCTTTTTTTCTTTCTGAAATTGTCTAAGAATGGATTTCTTCTCTTGTAACTCAACAAAATTAACGTATGTAAAGTTTCCCCCACCCACAAATTAATGTATATCGGAGTGTTTCCTATCTCGTGGTATTGTATTGGACCTCATTGGATCGCGCCATGTCGCACATCATCACAAGACTAAGGTATCGTATTTGCAAGTTGTAATATGTGATACTTCAGTAACCTAAAAAAATATCATAAACCACCTTGAAAAAGCACAAATGTTTTTTATGATAGTGCCAAAAAGTTCCATCGTATAATGGTATGGATGCTTTCTTTCTAAGCGAATTAGATGTCTCAACATCCATGGGCATCAATGCATATTCAATTATCTTGCGTATACAATGCATGATTGATATACACTTTTCTTACCATTTTCTCAAAATCTAAGATCACCTGATCAATGATCTTTGATAGAAACGTGACAAAGCATCGTATATGTTCTATAGACAATCGACATTTTCGTCGAATTGCTAGCTTACATTGTCGATATGGGACACGCTGATTAAGATACACCTCGCGATCTTGAACATCATGATCTTCATCATTTTCCATTTCATCTACGTTATGACAAAAAATTTGTTCTTGTTATCATTCTTTTTTTCTTTCTCAAAATTGTCTAAGAATGGATTTCTTCTCTTGTAACTCAAAAAAATTAACGTATGTAAAGTCTCCACCCACCCACAAATTAACATATATCAGAGTGTTTCCTATCTCATGGTATTGTATTGGACCTCACTAGATCGTGCCATGTCGCACATCCTCACAAGACTCAGGTATCGTATTTGCAAGTTGTAATATGTGATACTTTAGTAACCTGAAAAAATATCATAAACCACCTTGAAAAAGCACAAATGTTTTTTATGATAGTGCCAAAAAGTCCCATCGTATAATGGTATGGATGCTTTCTCTCTAAGCGGATTAGATGTCTCAACATCCATGGGCATCAATGCATATTCAATTATCTTGCGTATACAATGCATGATTGATATACACTTTTCTTACCATTTTCTCAAAATCAAAGATCACCTGATCAATGATCTCTGATAGAAACGTGACAAAGCATCGTACGTGTTCGATAGACAATCGACATTTTCGTCTAATTGCTAGCTTATATAGTCGATATGGGACACACTGATTAAGATACACCTCGCGATCTTGAACATCACGACCTTCATCGTTTTCCATTTCATCTACGTTATGACAAAAAAATTGTTTTTGTTATCATTATTTTTTTCTTTCTGAAATTGTCTAAGAATGGATTTATTCTCTTGTAACTCAACAAAATTAACGTATGTAAAGTCTCCCCCACCCACAAATTAATGTATATTGGAGTGTTTCCTATCTTGTGGTATTGTATTGGACCTCACTGGATCGCGCCATGTCGCACATCATCACAAGACTCAGGTATCGTATTTGCAAGTTGTAATATGTGATACTTCAGTAACCTGAAAAAAATATCATAAACCACCTTGAAAAAGCACAAATTTTTTTATGATAGTGCCAAAAAGTCCCATCGTATAACGGTATGGATGCTTTCTCTCTAAGCGGATTAGATGTCTCAACATCCATGGGCATCAATGCATATTCAATTATCTTGCGTATACAATGCATGATTGATATACACTTTCCTTACCATTTTCTCAAAATGTAAGATCACCTAATCAATTATCTCTGATAGAAACGTGACAAAGCATCATACGTGTTCTATAGACAATCGACATTTTCGTCTAATTGCTAGCTTACATTGTCGATATGGGACATGCTGATTAAGATACACCTCGCAATCTTAAACATCATGACCTTCATCGTTTTCCATTTGGTCTACGTTATGACAAAAAAATTGTTCTTGTTATCATTCTTTTTTTCTTTCTAAAATTGTCTAAGAATGGATTTATTCTCTTGTAACTCAACAAAATTAACGTATGTAAAGTCTCCACCCACCCACAAATTAACGTATATTGGAGTATTTTCTATCTCGTGGTATTGTATTGGACCTCACTGGATCGTGCCACCACCACCACTATTACTACTACTACTACTACAAATAAGAAAAGAAGATGTTAAAGAACAAGATCTTACCCTCTCTTTGTTTTTTACCCATTCATTCCCTTCTCTCTTTCCATCTCTGTCTCTTTTTCTCTTTCTTTATTATGTTGTATGTTTATTCCCTCTCTCTCATTCCTTCCTTCTTTTTCTCTTCCTCTCCCTCTCTCATTTCTTTTAACAAAACATCTCTCTCTCTACTATCACTATCACTACCACTTCAATAAACAAGAAAATAAGAAAAAACAACAACAATAACTACAACAACAATAACAACAACAATGACAACGACAACGATGACGACGACGGCAACAACAACAACAACAACAACAACAACAACAACAACTACTACTACTACTACTACTACTACTACTACTACTACTACTACTACTACTACTACTACTACTACTGCTGCTGCTGCTACTGCTACTGCTACTACTAGTGCTACTGCTACTGCTACTGCTACTACGATGACGAGGACGAGGACGACAATGACTACCACTACCACTACCACTACCACTACCACTACTACCACTACTAACACTACTACTACCACTACTACTACTACTACTACTACTACTATAACAAACAAGAAAACTAAACAACAATAAACAAGAAAAAAAAAATACTACTACTACTATAGTAACAATAACAAACAAGAAAACTACTACTACTACTACCACTACTACTACTACCACTACCACTACTACCACTACCACTACCACTACCACTACCACTACCACTAAATACTACTACTACTATAGTAAGAATAACAAACAAGAAAACTACTACTATTACTACTGCTGCCGCTACTACAATCACGACTACAATGACTACGACTACGACTACCACAACAACAAACCACTACCACTACAATAAACAAGAAAAGAAGAAAAAACAACAACAACTACTACTACTACAACAACAATAACAAATAAGAAAAGAAGAAAAAACTACTACTACTACAACAACAACAAACAAGAAAACTACTACTACTACCATGACTACGACGACTACGACCACGACCACGACTATGACCACGTTCACGACTAGGACTTCTAGAACAACAACAAACAAGAAATAAGACATTAAACAACAACAACTACCACTACCAATACCAGTATCACTACCACCACCACCACTACTACTACTACTATGACTACCACAACAACAACAAACAAGAAAAAAAGAAAAGAAGAAATAAAATAACAACAACAATAACAACAATAGCTAATATTGTTACCACTACTACTACTATAAACAAGAAAATAAGAAATTAAAGAACTACTACTACTACCACCACTACTACTACTATCAGTACAAACAAGAAAAAAAGATATTAAAGAGCAACAACAACTAATACTACTACAAAGTAATCCATAAAGTCTAGCCCACAAGCTAATCCATAATCCACCCGAATGCTATCCACCAATCCACATGGATTACCAATCCAAGATTCCGCCCGTAGACTATTATGCGGGCCTCGAGATCCAATCCCAAGTCTCATTGGCCTCTTGTGCAGGGCCCGAAAGGCAAGGGATTTATGGCCAAAGCCCCCCTTGGCACCCAAGCGTCCTCCTGCTCCAAGTAAAGCTCGACGGAGAGACCTCACGCGGGGATTCAGTCCATGTTCTCGGCGCGGCTATCAACCCCCTTGGTTAGGGTCAGGCAGATAGTCGGGGGTAACTGAGGTTACCTCTCCCTTCAGGCCTTCAACCTGGAGCATTAAATATCTTTCCATCCTTTAGTTCCTTGAGAAAACATGGCAAACAGTTCTCCTAAACTATTACAAGCACAATCATTTCCAATGGTCGTTTATTTGGCCAACTGCTAAGGAGTGAATCCTTTTCTCCGAATGCATCCAGCATTCGATCCGAGATCAATTGTGACTTGGCAAGATCCCCAAGGGTTTGTTTATTCTCCCCTTTGTCCTTGGGTTAGGGCCATACCCTATTAACCCAACTTAACCAATACCTTAGGTTTTATTAGTAGTAAATCTTGGCGACGATGTCGCTCCCAAATTATTGATTGATCCTTTGCTTCCAAGAGAATACAAAACTTCCCTTAACTTGGCAAATTTTCCCAAGAAAGGTGATATAACAGGATGACTACTCATCCTCTTGCAAGTTAAACTTGCGCAAGAACCTGCCAACCTCATTTCAAGGAATGGCAAAACTGTCTTGTGAACAAACCACAAGTCCATGTGACGTTGCAACTTGTTGCTCAAGTGTCACATCTATTCCATGGGATCATTTTACCCATTGAACGACGTTTTTTAGTCACGAAATTATCTCCAAACTAGAAGCACGGTTTAGGGTGTCTTCTTACCCAACCCATTCCAAATTGCAATAGGCCGACAACGTTCGGTCCTAGGGATTCCAACCCAATCTGAGTTTCATTATATGAACGAGTGATCCTTAGGGTAGAAACCCCAGATTGTTTCATGCATGAGTGTCCAATTGTCACTACATTCCGGGAATGTGGGTAGGACCTTTGGGTATGAGGGTTTTGACTTGGCAACAAGTGCGAAACTAGGTTGAATCCTTAACGTGCTAAACAGTAGTTAGCACTTGGGGTATTTATCGTATCGTTTGAATCATCCTATGCGAATCCCTTACGGGTTAGGTGATTTAGATAATTCGATCTACTTGTCTTGCAACAAGGATGAACCATTCCTAGAGATGTTAACTTGATCTAAAGAAGAAAGCTAGTTGTAACATCTCACAGTTCACGTAAACACGCAATTCATTGTTTCTACGTATTGCTAAAATTTGTAATAACCCTAACTCTTCTTGTAAAAATCAAATCGCATGATAAATTGCAGAATCACTTCCATTGAACCTACTAGGACTTACAGTCAAGCATCATGCCCACAATTCTTTTTCTAAGATTTTAAGATTTCATGCTTCAATAAACCGTGCAGCCTTTCCCTAAATACAACTCTTGATAAATGAAATTTTTCATACGAGGAAGGTGCAACATGCACTCCTTTCCTAACTAAAACGTAGTGAAATTCATGCCAAAAAACTAGAGTTAACCTATTCCAATTTACAATCACATGCCGCATGCAAATTCCTAGAATCTTTTCTATGCTCTTCTATTTCCTACGAGGTTAATGACTTTCCCTAATGAATCATTACAAAGAAGATTTGTCTAAAAATAGGACATGCGATTAATCTTTCCATGCCTGGTCAAAGGTGCACTTTAATAATTTCAACCTTATAATGATAGGCAACAGTTGTTCTAGGTTCGTCACTTTGAAATGCACAAAAGGCAACTTACTGATAAGGTCCTAAAATGCATAGACAACTCATGTTTTTTTTTTCCTTCATTCCATTGAAAATACCAATGACCAATTTCATATCATGAGCTAATTCTAGTAAATGTTCAAATAGCCAATTTATTTCCAATTGCATTTAACTAGGTGGATTTGACATGCATAGGTGCATCCTAGTCCATGAAATTATCATGCATAAAGCAATACTTCTACGTGAAATCAAAATAGAAAAAAAAACCTGGACTTGTGGGATCCGAGAAATATCCACATGAATACTAGGAGATGAACCTTGTGCAGGCGCACCTTGTGACTTTTTAGGGGCCATCATAAGCGTGATTTTGGCTTCCGGTTTGCCTTCGCGGTCTATCAATGGAGTAGTGATCTACTTATTCAATCATGGTTCAGTGTCTTTATTCTCTATGATATTCTATGGATATCATTTTACCATATGGGTTTCGAACCATGTCATGTTGCCTTGAAATTGTTGTATTGTATTTCAACTTGGATGAAGGGATACATTGGTTTAGGTCATGGCTACTATGGAGCCATCCATCAAGTTGTGGTAGGTCATGCAGCTTGAATTAGCAATTTAGAACCATAGGCTTCATGGTTATGTATGGCCTGATCTAAAATAGCCTATAGAATTTAGGAATAAGGAAATTTTCTTAATGTACAAGTGGTAAATCATGTTTTTTGGAATTTTCATATATTAGACTATTTAGGACAACAACTATTCTTAGCTATTTATGATGTTACCTGAATTCTTCTACCATTTTTCTAAAGATTAAATAGTGTTTTCTATCATTTTCTTGTTCCAAAAATATATAGACTACTGTTTGTATCTTTTTGTGTATTTAGATGAGACTTTAGTATTGGTTGCTATTCTTGTTTATGCTATGATAGAATAGGCCCAAACCACCAAAATTCATTAGTCCTCCCAGCCATCCAAACCACCAAAGTAAGCATAAGAGCAGATTTTCATAAGCTATGAGATATCTTAGAGAGATAAGAAAGGTAATGTGGCCTCTTTATAATTTATTACCAATGCTTTCATTCCAAAGGATACATCTATGATTGAGTTTTTCTAGAATATATACATCTATGATAGCCATGCACATAGGTTGACACTTATGGATAAGGATATGATTATCTTAAGAAGGTTGAGATATAGATTCTTCAAGGTTTTAGAGCCAATTCCTCTTATAGATGAGAAGACATAAAATATTCTAAATGTGTCACCATATACAAAGAAAAATAACAATATAGGTCCTAAAGTGGAGGATACCACACATGAGAGAGACGCAAGACTCGATTAGAAGGAGAAAGCAGTTACATAGGAACAAGTAAAGAAATAGAGGGAGCATAAGAGGAAGAAAGCAGAAGAGAAAGAAACAAAACAAGTAGAAGCATTAGAGGATTGGCTTTTTGACATATTTTAGGAAATTAACCTATATTTAATGTGTATTGCTCCTTGCATGGTAACATAGACAAGAGAAATGGTATTATTGATGTGGACTAAGAATGCATTTAAATTCTCAAGAATAAAATGAGAGAAGTAAATGACTTTATTCTTTTTTTCCCATTAAGATATAATATACCCAAATGGGTTTATCTTAAGAATGATGTTTTTCTAGTAATAATTGTAATAATATATACTAAATATCTTATTACTTTTACTAGGTATGTGATGCAGGAACTTCCTTTTGATATACAACAAACCATTGAGATTCTTGATCCTTTAATCTCCCATTACATGAGGCTAAGTAGGCTTGAAGCAAATAGATTTGATCATTAACTCAATCAAATAAATTTTGATACTTTAGATCTTGTTTTTATTATATACAATGAAAAATAAGTAGTTTGGTATTTTATTTAGTTTGAAAAGAGTTTATTATACTAAACTATTTGTCTATGATTATTTCTAGATCTCATTCGAGCCTAATTTCCATTAACTATATTGATAAGTAGTGTTTATTTAATAATTGTTTTAAAAAATATTTGGAAATGCTAAGATATAAACTACTATAAATAAGTTACATAATTTTGCTTTGTGTTGCTAGTTGTAAATCTCTCATCAAGATGATATTGATTCTTATACTTGAAAGATAATTGTACATACCAAGAGATTCCTTAAATTTATTTATCTTAATGATGACAAACATATAAATATAATATGAAAAATATTTAACTTTAACATAGTGTATAATGCAAAATATAGTACATTTACAAATAGCACTAGACTAACATTTTTTTCTTTCAAATGTGTGAGAGTTTTACAAGGATTGTTGTACTACTAAACATGTTTGATATATACTAGCAAAGCTTTTCAAGTACATAATTATCAATTGCATATAAGAAGGAAAAAGAGACAAGGAGGGGATAGACAAGGAGAATATAGAGAGTATGGAAATAAAGAAGAAAGAAGAGATGTGCTTAATACCTAAGGCAACCAAAACATCAAAGAAAGGTAAAATAACTGCTAAAAAGGATATTGTTTACACAAAGAAATAACTTTTGCATATTTTCTTGTGAGACTTTGTGTATGTAGATCATGGAAAATCAAATACAAATTTTCTTTGAATATCTAAACTTGTATTTATACTGAAGGTAAAGAGATATTGACTTTAATATCCTTACTTTGTATATTTTACTCTCTTCTCTTTTATATTTGCAAA
This sequence comes from Lygodium microphyllum, assembly GCF_053477565.2. Taxonomy (NCBI): domain Eukaryota; kingdom Viridiplantae; phylum Streptophyta; class Polypodiopsida; order Schizaeales; family Lygodiaceae; genus Lygodium; species Lygodium microphyllum. The sequence continues at coordinate 111,364,268 of NC_141151.1, forward strand.
CAAATTAGTATAGATTTTTACCATTCAAGAAGTGGAATCAAATATATATCTACTATGTATAACTTGATGTACAAGCTATTAAGTTGGAATGCAAATGAACATGCTAATTTGATATCTTTGTTCTGTAAATCTTTTCTCAGTTGATGTAGTGTACATGATGATCTAACCTTTCTTATCGTAATAATGTCCTCCTTGAGCCAAATATCAAGATCCAATACATGAACTTTCATAAAAATCCTCAAGATTTTGATCTAAAGATACTAAACTGCCACCAAGATAATGCTATCTACTATAATAAATGCTACAGAGAAGACTAAGAAGAAAATTTTGAGTAGCAAGCATATAATTGTAAGCAACAAAGTCTTGATCTATCTTATAAGTTATCTTACCTTCTATACATGGTATCACACTCCTCATTAATAAATTGTAAGGCATGATCATATGCTAGCATGTTAATTGATAGCATGGCCTTCCATCTTCTTATATTAACATTAGAAAAGAAATCAATAAATACATAAATATGTATAAACTAAGTAATATTTCTTACCCTACTAGAGATATTAGGTTTTTATTACTCTTTATATCTCAGACAATATTTTATATTTATAGCTCTCACTAGTGGTTGGAGTTGGTAAAGACCACTTAGGGCTTGTAAAATCAGGTTTTTAAAAAAAATATTGCTCTCCTTTGGCCATGCTGCATAAAGATAAGACAAGAACGTTCATTTAAAAAAATGCATTCTTTAGAACGTATGTTTTTTTCCTACTTTTGTACATTTCTTTTTCAATCAAACCATACATAATATCAATAAAATCAATAATAGACTCAATGGTCTATCATTCCTCAAAATTAGAAGGATAGACATCTAGAAATAAAAGAAAAGTTTACTATCATAACTTAATACCTAGTTTGAATTTTAAATTTTATTAAGAATAAAATATTGACAATTCGATCTATGCAATGAAAGATTTGAAGCTCCAAGTTTCAAGTGCAACTCTCTATGCATAAATATATATTGTACTATTCTTGTTTGGTCCAAATTTAAAATTTGTGATTCTACCCTTCAAAGAAAAGATGAAAGAGCTCTCATATTTGTGTCTTTTTGTATATTTTACTTGTTGCATAGTAATTTTTCTATATTTTCTAGCAAGGTAGAAATCCATCTTCCATATGTTTAGAATAAATTAAATATAAATTTATGTATCCATAGCAAAGAGAGAGAGGAGAGAGAGAAACAAGCTACCACTAAGAAGAAGGAAAGAACGATGTTGATACCGACTATTCTATGGCGTCGCTAATACCGATGTTTTTTATGACAATGGGGGAAAATTTCTTTATGAACATTTTTATCGCTTTAAACGTTGGTATAAGGCCTATACCTTGTAGTGCATGAGTGTAGTTATAAAAAGCTTGAGCAATGTCTATGAGTCTTAATCACAAGTCATAAAAGACCTTCAAAATACCTTCAACCTCACATAATACATATGGCAAACGCCATTATATCCACTTCTAATTTTCTTCAGCCTTGTAGCTTTCATTGTATCTACTAGGATACCTTGGCCAATGACCATATAATATAGAGTATAGAGTTAATTTTGTAACATGATGTGTTGCCTCATAAATTTTTGTTTTCACTTTATTTTCTAGAGTCCTTATTAGAGTACGTCTATACCATGAGAACCAATTTAGATTCAAACTATGCATGCAATCATATACAAGATCCAAGGACAAATGAAAGCTGTACAGATCATATAATCTACACAAGTATGATTTACCAGAAAGTCTTGCTTGTTTTTAAAGTTCATTTCTATTTTCCTGAGTAAGGATTCTCTCTATCATAATCAAAGAAGTAAGCATTTCATCACTTGATTTTGTTATTGGTCTATGTTTCAATTGAAACTTGTTTTGATCATATAAGTAATGTCCTCATCCCTCACTTTTCGAGAGGTAGCTTTTTCTTTGTGTCTATGATAAAAAGATTGACCACCCTATTTAAAATATCTAAGCTTGCACTGAGCTAGATGGTCACCAATTATCATCATTAGCATGGCACATGCAATGAATCTTCTACTAAGAGAATTTCTATGTTTAGTAATGTGTGTGATTGAATAGTTGAAATCTACTTTAAATCCATCAACAAAAATACTTTTCAAACTCATCAAATCAATGGTTGCATGAAGACATGAAAAATCTTGCTAGAGCTCCCATCACCTTTTTATAGCTAAATGGGATAAATAAAATTGGTATAACTCGAATAAAACAATTGTTTCCAACATTGAGAACCTTGAACTCAACAACTCCACAACTCTTTTGGGTTGTCTTTGAGGCTTGAAATCTATCCTAGTGTAATAATGAAGAAAAATTTCATGGATCACCCTATTCATTAAAACAAAAAAAATATGTATTTTAGTAATCTATATCAAAGACTATTAATGGGATTTTAAAATTTTTTACATTGCAATAAAGTGTATATTGTAGAGCCTTTTGTCCTTGTATGTGAGTCTGAGATGATTTACAAATAGACTTGTAGGTTTTGTCTGTCTCATCCCAACCATCTACAAGCACTGATGACCTTTGGGAAGAAGACCATGCTTTATATAATTGCTTGCCATCCCAAAACTCATTTATCCATGAAGTACCAATTCTTGATTCTAGAAATATTTTACGCTCTTGAAATTTGTGCCATCCCAAAACTCATTTATCCATGAAGTACCAATTGCATTATCATCTATTACCATTTTTTTAAATTTCTCTACATTTCCAACAATTCATGATAGAGGGTTCTACTTTTGGTTAGTAGTTGTAATTGTTTAGTAGATATAATCAAAAGAAAGTATATATTTCCTAGGTAGTGAATAGTTGGAATACTTTTCACAAGATTGTGACCAAGCACACTTTCACTTCTTCCTTCCCATGGCATTGAAGTTACATTGACATTCAAGAGTGTCTCGAGTATAGTTATCTTCCTTGCTTGGTTGGTATAGCAACGGTGTATGAGAAGAACTCTCATGTCCTTGGCATATTCTTCATCATGGAGAGTTAATCATACCAAGTTGTGTTAACATGACATTGAGTTGCCTCTGACAAGTAGGAATACTTATACCACCTAAGTCTCCATTCCATGTGTTGGGTAGCTACACTAGAAGTTTGCCTCTCGAAGCAAACATATTGTTTGTACAAGTTTGAGAAGGCTTCCTCCCAATAATATCGCCAAACAAAATTTGAAGCATCTTGTCCTAAAACTCAATGGGAGCTTGGTGTTCATCCCAAAGTGCTTGCATTTGAATTAGTCTTTGAATGATTTTATCAAACAAATATGGTTCAATATCATCCATCTCAACCTCATCAACTTCATGTTTATCCAAGCTATCAATCTCATATGAGAACTCATTTTGGGCTTCATTATCCAACTCAATGTGACACCCTTCTAGAATGTCATCCAATAATAAATCATGAGAGTCATATAGAGCTAGATGGGTTGGAAGACTCTCAAATCTCTCCTCAATTTTTTGGAGTCATGCATAAGCTAAATGAGGAAACAAACTTCCACCACCACAATATGTTTTTCATCTACACAATTCACATCTACGTCTAGGCGATGATTGTGATGATACATGACTCGCAACAAGGTTGTCATCACTCATAGTAGCATTATCTGTCAAAGAGTTTTGACTAGTTTCATAAGCCATAGCTCTGATGAATGTATATTTCCATTCATATCATGACGACTCTGTGCATTATAAGTTTGTGTTGTAACATCTTAATAGTGAAGAGATGAATGTCTACACTTGTAATTGCATTGACATCTCATGATACAATTCATTATAACTACCTAAAATATAGAAATTAATGAAAGCAAATCAGTCCATATATTCAAACTTTATGTCAAAGGAAGAAGCTTTGTAACATAAGGAAAGCATCTTCATGAACACTTACGTCAAAAAGACCAACACAATATTCAATCATTATTGTTGCTACATAAATATAAGTTATCCTAATACTAGAGACACAAAACCAAAATTGCATACTAGATGATTTGAGATGCTAAACTAAATACAAAAAGGAAGGTTATGTCCTTGGAACTTAGTACTTCCTCACAAAAATTATCCCTTCTGATGTGGTTAAACATCATCTTGTATGATGATAGTATAATTTCTATTGCATGATTCTTTCAAAGCTTCAAATCATTATTGTATTCATGGATGTTACTACACATGCAATATTAGATTTTCTACAAACTCTCTTATTTACATAAAAGCATAGCCATGGTCAACATGTGAGCTTAAGTTTGAAACCCTAGCTTGAGTTTGATTAACTAGTGGTCAAGCTTATCTCAATGTTCTAGTGTAACTCCACAAATACAAGAAGAAGATTCATTCAAAACCTTACCTTTGATTGCAAGGACTAACAAATATACTATGGTTTTAAAGCTTTAAAATGCTTTAATCATGCATCAATCTATAAGTGTTTGAGAATATTATAAAAGTTATTAAAAAAGTTGTAACTCTTTTTCTTCTTAAAATGAGGCACACCTCTTTGTTTGTAACCTAACCTAGGAGGGTTCTTAATATTTCCTGTTTAATAATTCCTCAACTTGATTTTGAATTTCTTTCTGTTCAATCTGGTTATACCTATATGGTGCTTTACACGGTGGTTGTGTTCCAGGAATTAAATCTATTTTGTGGTCTTCAAGACGTGAAGGGGGTAGTCCAGGTGGTAAATCTTCAGCAAAACAATCTGTAAATTGTGCATGGAATTCTTTATGTCTAGGGTGCATATATTTTTCTTTAGCTTGAAGTTCATTCACCCAAATTAGATAAGATTTACTACTTTTACATATTGCATGTCTAGCTTGAGTATGAGTAAGTAGTGAAAATTTATTAGATGTATGCGTACCATACAATGTAATATGTTTTCCTTGAAAATGAATTTTAATTGAATGCGTAGAATAATCTATGTCAGGATTATGCTGATGATGCCAAGGCATACCTAGGATAATATCACTGGACTGTAAAGGTACAATTAGAAAATTCCTTTTTTCAGTGTATTTACCAATTTGAATTTCTAAATCATGCACCTCTTGTGTTCCATTATACCTTGTGCCTAAGAATGCTGCTTTAATGCAATAATGCGTAGGAATAGTTTGTAATTTCAATTCTTTCACTTACTTTGCAGAAATAAAATCATGTGTACTACCATCATCATGCAAAATAATCTTTTCTTTTCCATGCACTAAACATTTCATTATCAACAAAGAATGTGGAGTTGGCATACATGGTAAAGTATCCGAAGGAGTAGTAATGTCATTCTCATCTTCTGTAAGGTCAGGCATTTCCTCATGTTCTTCATCTTCCATTCCTCCAATATAATTGATATGGACAGGTGGCTTCTTCAATTGGCAATTGGATACTAGGTGCCTAGGTTGATGGCATTTGTAACAGACTATAGGTTTGGCTTTAGACACATTGTTGGCAATGGCAAGAAATCTAGGAATATTAGGATTTGGATGTGAGGATGGCTTAGGGTTTTCATTGATATTTGATGGCAAAGCAAGTGGTTTTGTCCAAGAATTACGGAAATATGATGAAGGAAATCAACTTTGATTGAATCTTCTAAAATTTGAATTGAATTGCTTAGAACCATAGTTACCAGTTGCTTGAAATTGTTGTGGATGCTTGTCTCTTCCTCGAATCTTGTCTTCAATATCATGAGCCAAATAAATTGCATCTTCAAGGATTGCAGGCTTGAACATATTGACTTCAACGTAGTAATGCCCAAGTAATCCAGACATAAACTTGCACTTTGTGAGTCGCTTCAAGTACATCTTCAAGCATGCGTAGTTGCAGTAAGGCATTCCAAAAGCATTCAGTGTACTGCGAAATAGGCTCACGATCTCTTTGCTGAAGAAGGTCCCATTGCTTTATGGCTGTTTTATGGAATTGTGGAGAAAGAAAATTCTGCATAAACTTCTTTTTGAAACTCTCCCAGGTAGTGGGACAATCTATGCTCTTACGAACCACAGTCCACCAAAGAGATGCTTGATCGACTAAGTGATTAGTGACACATTTAATTTTATCTTTTTCAGCGTATGTCTCTTCATGAAAGTAATCATCAAACTAACTGATGAATGCAAGAACAATCTTTCCATTTCGAGTTCCATTGAAAGTACGGAATTTGAAATTTCTTTTACTTATCTTTGTTTCTTTGCGGATGGATTGAGCTTCGAGAGTCGCATCTATGGTACGTCGGATAAGATCTTCGGGTTGTGGACCATCTTTGTCGGTAGTCGATCGTTGTAAATTGGCCAATTGAACTTGCAAAGCTTGTGGGGCTCTTCGTTCTTCATCAAGCTACATCATAATTAGCCATTAAATCGTCCATATTTTGTTCCGTCATCCTATAAAAATCCAAAAGACCTCACACTCTCAAAATCCAATTAGCGGGATGAGCGTAGCTCAAAGTCAAGTATACAGGGCTTTTAAATTTTTGTTTAGCTTTCACGGTCTTCGACTTCTGCAGTTGCGGGATTTGAAGTCTTCATAAAATCTGTATATGACCTTCTGCGTGTGCTGAAATTGGTTCAGCAAGTCTACGTATACGAACATAGTTTTCCAGGGAACAACTTTGCAGTTCTGTGCTTCTGCGCAGGAACATACCTTATGGGAGTTTTTGGAATAAGTCAGTTTTGACTTCTGGAAACTTGATTGACCTTCGTGACTTGCAAAGTGATAAAACTTACAGGATTTAAGTGATTGAGCCTTTGTAAAGCTTATTGGACTTAAGCTTTTACTAGTCTGCAACTTAACGATGAATTTTAGGGGGGGCGATTTTTCCGTCGAAAAGCACGGGATGATGCCGCTGCTGCCGTCGACTAAACAATTTGAATCACTAAGATTTTTAAAAGCTTAGTTTTAAGCTTTAGCTTGAACTTTGAAGATTAAAGATAAAGCTTATCTTTGTTTTGTTTGAGAAAAAACGACTTGAATAAGGAGATATTGATGTGGTCCTCTGCTTCCTCAGGCCGGTCCTTTGCGATCAGAGGCTGTAGACAGAGGTTCTTGATCACCACGAATCCACCCATATTGACCGTTCGCGATGAAACCGATTGTAGAGCTCGATCATTCCAAGAGCTCCGCCTTCGTGTAAAATGGGTAGCGATTGGAAGCTCTTGATCTAAGCTTTGCTCTAATACCATTGGTGCATAGATCGGATGCTATATGCTCGCATACTGAGCGCCGAAAGGTTCCCAAGAACAAAAGAACTCTACTTTTTGCACAAAACTCAAGGTAGAAAGCATGCATGACATGAAAAAGAGACCAATTGGGTGCAATCTCCCCCCATGCCTTGTGTGAGCGCTCCACAAAGCATGTATTTTATGTATTAATCATCTTCAAGCTCAAATCATAGCCCAAATTACAAAATAGCACACTTTTGGATTTTGAGTTTGCTTTAGTGCCAAATAGAAATAAAGCTAATGGGTGGGCGCCCAAAGAGTCAGGCATACCCAATACAATGTCCAAATACAAATATCATAATTGTGCGCCCATGCGCATACAAAATAATAAATAAATATCCAACGCCTTAATAAATAGGCCTGACAAAATATAGGCACCATGCCTAAGGTATGCGCCCATCAAAATATAAGTGATAACTCAAATACACGCTGTCGTAGAGTTGGTGCAAGAGTTGCAGAACACGGGGTTCAAGTTGTAGCAAGGGAAGAGCTAACAAGAAGATTTCAAATTTTTGATGCCAAAGTTCACTATATTGCTTGTCAAGTAAATTACAAGAGGTCCATGTTCAGAAAAATCTGTAGTATCTCATAACTTGCTTCGCATTCAGGTGTTCGAGGACAGCTCTACCATTGGCTCATAGGCTTGATGAGTTCTACTGAACAGAAAGAAAGGGCCAGCTTTCTAGGTTTGGGACATATGACTTCACCATCTCAAGCATCAGCCTGAAAACCTGATCTAATCATCTCTGATCTATTGTCTTTCGTAGTGAAAGCAGTAATGTGCTGCACAAAAATCAGGTTTCTCACGCAAGTATCTGGCTTGACAGTATTGTGTCACCCAACAAAGGGATCTATACAAGACTTGGACTTATTGAATGTATCATATTTAGAAGTTTAGCAGCAACCGCTCTACCAGTCTGTTCTTAAAAAGTGCCTCATTCAAACAAATTACAACTATTAATCGAGGCTTAACGTCCACCGAGGAGTACTGATGGATCTGCAGAGAGCTTGATTGTCTTTTCTTGAATGACAAAACTCACACCTCATCTCCAAGGAGTATATTACTCCATAATTCTCACATGATTTTCAAGATCTGCTCTTTTAACAAAGTACTCCATACTACCTAATGGTAGAGACGGAAGCCGATCCGTCAAGAGAGAGCGAAAAATGGCGTTGTTGTCATCGTCTTCTTCTTCTTGTTCATTTGTTGCAACAGCAGGCATCGAACTCCTTCTGCCTCAGTCACATTCGGTGGATCAGCTGAGATTTTCTTCTCTCCATCGATTCAGAGGTCATAATAAGATCTAGCTTGGGGAGCTAAAAGAGCAGCAATCTTGAACTTCCTTGGAAGAAATTGAGTCCCATATATTAGCTCAGGCAAACCCTCAAAATTTGTGCCATGAGAATTATCATTACGAGCCTCAATCACTTTTGTCAACTGTTTTTTTTTTCTTCGGCATCCTCGGAATGTCAATCTTTTCATCGGTGAGTGAAAGCCGCTTGAAGTTCATGACTCCACGCACCATGTCTGGGGCGTCAACTAGAGCCGTGTTCTGGTTGATGACATCAACAATGACCACCAGCTTTCCATAGCTTGGACCCTAATTCCATAGCAATGCACCCCAATCTCAACATAGCGTCGGAAAGGCTATATTGAGAGGATGCGAAGCTTTGATCTTTTCCTCCAACTTACTGCCTGCTAGATCTCAATGTTGGAACAATTTTATGTTCCTTTGGGCAATTTTTCGAAACAAGAAGCCTACCCCAAAGCAATCTGGTTCACATCCTGTTGTCACTACACCAAAGCAATCCAAAAGCTTATCTGATAGCAGACCATTGCAACCTGGTTTTGGTTCTTCTCTAAAAGATGAGGAGTTTGTTATGTCACAAAGCAAAAAAGGCGAATGAGCGAGAAAAAACTCCCCCTTTGACCAGAATAGGCTAGCCTCCCAAAAAGACCCAACAAATTTAGTTACTCCTATTAGCAAAGACTAAAACCTCCGCTAGTAACTACTCCGACAACCTTCTCTGAAGCATCCAGTATCTCTGAGTGACCACGTGGAGGAGCCCCTGTGGCTATTAGACCAACCCTGCAAATGACATCTTTGTAACAACAGCATCATTTATCTTGCCTCTGACTTAAACTTTCAATTTTGTGCCATTCTTATGATTCCTTGAACTCACATAACCCATGGCTATGTTCTTCTTCAAGAATGCTTTATCCCGCATGTTACGTTGGCCTTGTTCACGTGCAACCTTTATCTTTATAGGTTAAATGTAAGCTTCCTTTGATTCCACGGTATCCTGTACTTTTCTTGAAGTTCATCATTGAAATTAATAGCTTGATAATATTCTTTGACATCAATTTTTCATATTTTTCTGACACACACACAACATGCACACAAACACAAACACACAAGTGGAGTATGTACATTGGATGCGGGTACTGAAAAGGACAGAAAGATAATGCAGCAATCAAACACAATGAAACACACGCGAAAAGATAACACAAGTGCACAATAAAAATGGAGGTGTTTATGGATCGGATGCGTAGCAGCACAACATCCACCCCCTCTAAACGTGCGCATCCTCCGGATGAGCCAACTTTCCAGGATCATCGAAGTCCACAAACAGGTCTAGTCCTTCATCAGTTTCTAGTAGACATGTTTCTCCATCAGCTTCATCATCCATATTCTCTGCTTCTTCTACTAGAATTTCTTCTGATTGCTCTTCTTCTGCCAATGCTTCAAGTGTATACTCTTCATCTTCTCTTCTCTTGAAAATCTTGATTCGTTTTCCAGCAATGGGCACCCTCAATACCGTCCCATCCAATTCAGCTAACTCATAGGTAGCATTGTCAAAAACCTGTTTCACCTCATATGGTCCAAACCATCTTTGAACCATTTTTCTCATGCTACTATGCTGATTCTCTAGGCTAGTGTCGTAGACTACAACCCAATCTCCCTCTTTTATGGCTCTAGGCCGCAAGCGATGCCTCAAATCAAACATGTCCTTGTTTCTGAGTCGGGCTGCCTTCAAACGATCAACTGCTAGCTGCACATCTTCTGTCCTTCTCTCTAGTTGACGAATCCGAAGAGCTAGAAGCTCCTCCCTTGATAAATTCTCATGCCATGGAAGAGCACTCCATGTGAGAGCACAGATTTTAGTAGGCATGACAGGTTTTTGCCCATACATTAACTCTGTAGGCATATATCCAATAGTCACGCTATGTGTAGAGCGGTCTGCCCACAATGCTAAAAGTAGTAATCTCGGCCAATCTCCAATCCGACCTCTACAAGCTTTTGCCAATGCCTTAACTATCAACAGATGTCCTCTTTTGCTCTTGCCATTCCCCTCTGGATTATAGGCATTAGTAAGAGCCAACTTAATCCCAAGCCGTGAGAAAAATTCTCTAGCTTCGTCTACATCTAGCTCTCCACGATCAGCTGTAATTTTTCCTATACATCCATATCTGCAAAATATTTCTTCCAACAAGAATTTACATACTGTAGTGGTAGTCTTCGTCCGCAAAGATCTGCCTTCAACATAGTTTATAAGATCCTCCCTGGCCAAGACAAGATATCTCATCTGCCAAAGTCCCACTGGCAAAGTAACCAAGTCAACCACCCATTTATAATGCATACATAGTGGATAGGTCGGATGCAACTCATCACGATGCCACAGTAAAGAGTAAAGCTGATAGTCCCTCCAAGTCTCCACAAAGTGGAAAATATCCTTATACATCCCTTTCCACCAATATATTTTCTTTGATTTTCTCATAGGTAGCCCACACATCTCTATGTCGAGCCCATGAACTCTCATGAAACTCTCGCATAATCTGTATCTGCATCACTGCCTCACAAACTACTCTCAAGAGTAGACCACTTCTCTTCTTTGGGTGCTTTCAAAGAAAACTATCTTTCAAGAAATACGCATAAGCCTTTCTTCTGATTTTCTTGAATATATCATCTATCCAATCAACTCTTCGAGTCAATGAACTCAGATACTGACCGATTTGTAGCCACTCGCCAACATAGAGTTCTTCAGTAAAGGCTTCAACAGTAGATACATGACAATCATGAACAAGGACAGAAGCTGCAAACTCTGTCTCATCATCTTCTGTAAGCAATCCACCGAAGCATCGCTATATCTGGAGTCGAACAGCTAGTAATCATGCCAAGCAAAGGCAAACAATCTGTTTTCACAACAACTGAAGCACCAATAAAATACCCTTTATCACACTTCAGTGTAGTGACTACTCCCCACAACTCTCTTTTAATCTGCAGATATCTCCTCTGCCGCTCATTAAGAACTTTAGCTCCAAAGCGGATTGCATATCTGTTTCCATCAGCATCATCCTGTCCCACTGCTCATCCTATGCCAATAGGGCTGGTATCAACTATCAACATGATTGGCCGTCCACACTGATAATCCACCTTGCGAAGAGTAGGAGCTGACTGCAACAGCTTCTTGAGTTTACGCATGGCTTTCGAATGCTTCTCATCCCAATGAAATTTTTGCCCCTTTCAAAGCAGCTGATAGAGAACATCTGCTATGTGAGCAAAATGAGGAATCCAAATCATGTAAAATACACAAGCTCCCACAAATCTCCGCACCTCTGAAGTAGTCGAGCAATACTCTGCAATCTTGCTTATGGCATCCACCTTTGCAGGTGAAGGCTTCCTGCCATAATAACCAACCATATGCCCAACTATGATGACTTCATTAACACCAAAGAGAGATTTCAGCCCTGAAAGAGTCAAATTTACCTCCTCTAATCGTGTCAATATTTGCTCACAAGCAACCAAGTGTTCAGCCACAAACTGTCTACATCCTCGCAAATCAAGACTCTCATTCTTTTCTTCTTCTACACAACCCTTAATAGGCACATCATCTAAGAAAGGCATGGTATACTGCGGAATATAGTCTCGCAGAACTCTATGCATAGCATTCATCATATGAGCAACTGAGTTGGTGGCACCTTGAGGTAAGGTACACATCCTCACAAGACCAATAGGTGTCCGCATAGTGGTAATATCCCTGCTTTGTAAGGCAAGCTGAAACTAGTCATAACAAGAATACAAGTCACCTAGGGAATAGATGGCTCATCTTGCAAAAGCCTCGGCAAACTCATCCACAACTGGACCTGTTGGCACATTCCTAATTGTCACTTTATTCACGGGTTGCATATCCTAAATAAATCTTAAGGTTCCATTCTTCTTTGGTACAGTAAACCACCTGTTAGAATAGGGCGCAGAAGAGGGTTCCAAAATCCCCATCTTAATCTTCTCATTCAGTAACTCTATCAGCTTTGGCAAGTGTGCTCTAGGCACAGGTATAGGACGTATATTCCATGGCACATGAGGAACAATGAAGATGACCATAGGCGCAACCAATTCGAGACTAATGCAACCAATTTCATGAGGAAAGAAAGCAAATGCCTTATCATGTCATCCAAGCATCTCTCTAAAACATTCTTTTTCCACTAGAAGTAAGAAATCATCATTTCCAATCTTCAATTCTGTAAGATTTTCAGCTGTAAATTTATGTCCAATATTTGCAGGATCTCTCAACATAGGCTGCTTCATAGCTTTCTCTATCTGCTCATCACTATCAGGAGGAAGCTGCCCTGCAACCGATTTAACCTTCTTATCAACTATTTTATACTTCGTGTCAACCTTGGCATCAGTCAGGCACTCTTTTCTTTACTGCAATTTCTCAGCAACTCTCAACTCTGTTGGCTGAAAGATTTCAACCCTTTTCTCTATGGACTGCATGGGTGCAGCCTGAAACTCTATATGCTGAAATTTTTCAGCATTAAACTCTGTTGGCTGAATGGTTTTAGCCCTCTGCTCTGTGGATTGCCATGATGCAGCCTCATACTCTATATGTTGAATTTTTCTAGCATTTAACTCTTCTGGCCGAAAGGTTTTAGCCCTCTACAACTCTGAAAGCTGATCAAGATCAGCAATAGATTCGATTTGCTGAGTTTTCTCAGCCTCTAACTCTGTTTTCAGCATAAAAGCAGAAATTTCCTGATACATATCCAAGGTTTGCATAGGTATGATCCTTGAACCCTTACATATATAAGTTTTCAACATATTTCCCATCTCAGACAATGTATCTACATAAGACATTCCTTCATACAGCCCATCCACATGCTCTTCTGCTTGCAAAATACCTACAGTCTTCAACTCTTTCTCCTTACGACCAATGTACTGCGTGGCAGCTCTAGACAAATCTGAAATTTTCTGATAACTCACTGAACTATCTGAAGAAAAACCAACAAAATTAGTGGAGAAAGATTGGCTACCAGGAGGCGAGATCTCCTCTTTTCTCTACTACGTACCACTAGCGTCTCACAAGACAGCGGTACCTAATGAAAATCCAACTCCTTCGCAGGTAGTGGTGCCTCACACAAGGAATCCCTGTTTCTTTGATGATTTACTCCAGAAATCATAAACTGAACAGTTTGCATACCATCCTTACTGCGTATCCATGCATAGGCTGAGCCATCATCCATCACTTTTGTCTCCATTCTTGCTTTTGTAATGAAAGGCTGTCCAAGAGTAATCGGATAAGAGCAAGAATCCTAAACAAAGCAATGATAATCCTCTTCAACATTACCAATAGAAATTGTGATGCTCGGACAAGCAGCATACATATCACCAGAAGTATTATTGGCTGCCCTCATGCGCCAACCATGCTCTACATCCATAGGCCACTTGCCACTCTCATAAACACCTCGAGCCATAAGATTAATCTCAGAACCATGATCAACTAAAGCAACCAAAGGCATTTGTTTCTCTCCGATCCTTACCACCGTCTCAGTGGTTTCTCTAGCCCAATGACTACGTGAAAAATGACTGCAAGGAATGAGGATAGGGGTATCATCATCTTCATACTGCATAGGCTAAACTATTTTCTTCAACTACGGATTGACAGAAGCATTCTCAACCATCACTGCATCATCATGCTCTTCCCCAAGAGCTCCATGCCATAACCCCTGTAAAGCAGGTCCTTCCATTGCATGTCGTTTCTTCCGCAAAAGATCCTACATCTGATCCTGTATTTCTCTTCTAGAAATCCCAAGAGCTTCTTCAACAGTAAAAGTGACTTCACTATTTAAAATTCTTTCATGAAAAATCTTACTCATATCCGTCTGCATATCAAGGTCTGACAAGAGCTTGAATCCTGGCTCCTTTCTTGGTTGTCTCTTTTCTTTCATCTGCTTGTCTGCCATAGGTTGTTGAGGACCTGATTGAGCTGGAGAACTCGTCATAGGTGGAGCTCTAACATGTGGTGAAACAAATTCATCCCCTCTAGTCTTTTTGAAGGTGCTCATACCCACCTCATCTCTTCTTCTCTTTTCCTCAACCATGGCATCTAAACCCTTTGTTTTCGCCATAGAAGTAAAAATTGAATACCTGTCAATAGGAGAATCCCATCCTGTTTCTCCTCAAATGATGGAGCCCACACAAGTCATAGTGGATGCCTAAACTTTCCCTCTTCTCGCTATCTCCAAGGCAGAGGACCATAAGACAGAGTCTCCATCTGATTTCTGCTCAAGCTAGACTCCATAAGCTGAAGCATCTCCTCTAACACTCACATAAGCTGATCGCGTAGCCATATCATCAACGAGCTTCTTCATGCCTCCCTTACCAAAGTTCGTGTCAAGAGGAGCACCAGTTTTCGTCAGCCATATCTTCCCATATTGTCCCCAAAACACTACATTTTTCTTACACGCTTCTTGAAAAGCATCACAATCTCTGCAGTGTTGGTGCTCTGTACTATCGCACCAAATACATCGTCTCCCTTTTCTTTGGCCAGCTAGAAAAGTAGTCACTAGAGCAGGTGCTACAGCAGGTATTGACATAAGTTGCTCTTTTAACTTTCCAACTTCAGCTTTGATTGCCTCTATCGTCAAATCTGTCAAGCCTTTAATAACATCATCTACTGATAAGGGCATTGGAGCAGCAAGAATTGGTGGATTTACAACAGGAGGAGTAGGCTAAGGCATAGAACTTGCAATAGGGGTAGAAGTAGAGGTCTCCAAGGATTTTTCAGAAGCAGATCCTGTATTACGATGCAATCGTACCCTTCTGCGCTGCTTCTTAACAAGCACATTCAATGACATGCCTCCACTCTGTCTTTAAACCTGAATCGGTAGCTTGATCTTCCAAAAGATCATTCAACTTTTCCTGTAAATCAGCATCAGCAACTTGTAAAAATAATTCCACTTTTTGCATCTCCAAAGCTTGTTGCTCAGTTCCATCCAATTGATCATAGCGGCTCTCAAACTCTCGCAGAAGGGCGCTAACTAAAAGTCCTTTATTAGGCATAGAAACCCATGCTAAGAAATTCCTGCGGTTCATAAGACATGTATCCTCTAGGAAATATTCATCTTTTAATGCCTTCTTAAACTCTGTCCAACCAGCATGTGTTCCTTGAATTTCTGAAATTCGAACTTCAAGCGCGCGAACCACAATCCGCAAGAAGTAGCGGCTCCAAACATCTTGAGAAACCCCAAAAAAATCATCTTTTCTTCATACAAATGCAGGTAAGCTGAAACTTGTTGACCGTTGAACTACTTCATCTTTTGTTGGACAGCTTTCAAGGCATCCATGGCATCACTATCGCATTTCGCGTGTGCTTGTTGCTGCATATAGGATGTAAATGACTGAAACAGATGCTTCATGACATTCTCATCCATCATCTCTTCTTGTGAGTCTCCCATCTTGCTGAAAATGGACGCAGCGCTTTCACGTCGGGTTCACCAGAAATGTCGTAGAGTTCGTGCAAGAGCTGCAGAACACAGGGTTCAAGTTGTAGCAAGGGAAGAGCTAACAAGAAGAACTCAAAATTTTTATACCAAAGTTCACTATATTGCTTTTCAAGTAAATTACAAGAGGTCCGTGTTCAGAAAAATTTGTAGTATCTCATAACCAGCTTCGCATTCAGGTGTTTGAGGACAGCTCTGCCATTGGCTCATAGGCTTGATGAGTTCTGCTGAACAGAAAGAAAGGGCCAGCTTTCTAGGTTTGGGACATATGACTTCACCATCTCAAGCATCAGCCTGAAACCCTAATCTAATCATCTCTGATCTATTGTATTTCGTAGTGAAAGCAGCAATGTGCTGCACAAAACTCAGGTTTCTTACGCAAGTATCCAACTTGATAGTATTGTGTCACCCAACAAAGGGATCTATACAAGACTTGGACTTATTGAATGTATCATATTCAGAAGTTCAGCGGCAACTGCTCTACCAGTCTGTTCTTAAAAAGCGCCTCATTTGGATAAATTACAACTATTAATCGAGGCTTAACGTCCACCGAGGAGTACCGATGGATCTGCAAAGAGCTTGATTGCCTTTTCTTGAATGACAAAACTCACACCTCATCTCCAAGGACTATATTACTCCATAATTCTCACATCGTTTTCAAGATCTACTCCTCTAACAAAGTACTCCATACTACCTAATGGTAGAGACGGAAGCTGATCCATCAAGAGGGAGCGAAAAATGGCGTTGTTGTCGTCGTCTTCTTCTTCTTGTTCGTCTGTTAGAGCAGCACGCATCGAACTCCTTCTGCCTCAGTCACATCCGATGGATCAGCTAACATTATCTTCTCTCCATTGACTCAAAGGTCATAATAAGATCCAGCTTGGGGAGCTAAAAGAGCAGCAATCTTGAACTTCCTTGGAAGAAATTGAGTCCCATATATTAGCTCAGGCAAACCCTCAAAATTTATGCCATGAGAATTATCATTACGAGCCTCAATCACTTCTGTCAACTTTTTTTTTTCTTCGCCATCCTCGGAATGTCAATCTTTTCATCGGTGAGAGTGAAAGCCGCTTGAAGTTCATGACTCCACGCACCATGTTTGGGGCGTCAACTAGAGCCCTGTTTTGGTCGATGACATCAACAATGACCACCAGCTTTCCATAGCTTGGACCCTAATTCCATAGCAATGCGCCCCGATCTCAACATAGCTTCTGAAAGGCTATATTCAGGATGTGAAGCTTTTGATCTTTCCCTCCAAATTACTGCCTTCTCGATCTCAATGTTGCAACAATTTTATGTTCCCTTGGGCAGTTTTTCGAAACAGGAAGCCTACCCCAAAGCAATCTGGTTCACATCCTGTGTCACTACACCAAAGCAATAGAAAAACTTATCTGATAACAAACTATTGCAACCTAGTTTTGGTTCTTCTCTAAAAGATGAGGAGTTTGTTATGTCACAAAGCAAAAAAGGCGAACGAGCGAGAAAAAACTCCCCCTTTGACCAAAATAGGCTAGCCTCCCAAAAAGGCCCAACAAATTTAGTTGCTCCTATTAGCAAGGACTAAAACCTCCACTGGTGACTTCTCCGACAACCGTCTCTGCAGCATCCAGTATCTCTAAGTTACCACGTGGAGGAGCCCCTGTGGCTATTAGACTAACCTTGCAAATGACATCTTTGTAACAACAGGATCATTTATCTTTCCTCTGACTGAAACTTTCAATTTTGTGCCATTCTTATGATTCCCTGAACTTACATAACCCATGGCTATGTTCTTCTTCAAGAATGCTTTATCCCGCATGTTATGTTGGCCTTGTTCACATGCAACCCTTATCTTCATAGCTTAAATGTAAGCTTCCTTTGATTCCACGGTATCCTGCACTTTTCTTGGAGTTCATCATTGAAATTAACAGCTTGATAATATTCTTTGACATCAGTTTTTCATATTTTTCTGACACACACACAACATGCACACAAACAAAAACACACACAAACACAAACACACAAGTGGAGTATGTACATTGGATGCGGGTACTGATAAGGACGGAAAGATAATGCAGCAATCAAACCCAATGAAACACACGCGAAAAGATAACGTAGATGCACAACCAAAATGGAGGTGTTTACGGCTCGAATGCGTAGCAGCATGACAACGCTATCCTCCAATGCTTTCCTCCACCACTGTTACTATCTCTACACATCAACTGAAGCATTCACAATCGTTAGTAAAATATTACAATTAAACCGACAAAAGTGAATACCTAGCAGTCTTCAGCTACATAAATAAATCAATTGGTTAGAAATCAATCCTAACCTTAATTTATCACGAGTACGCACTCTAAACTCATAAATGTTTATTAATTTAATATATATTTTGCGAAATCACCCGCTATGGAATCACCCATGTACACACTAAATTAACAAAACGGTCGAAAAGAATAGGCGTCCCCATCGACTTCTCGCACAAAGAATCCACTTTGTGTATGAGCCCCGCTCAACAAAGTTTACGGAATCCACCATAAAACCTCACGAAATCCACCATGGCACGGAATCCACCGTGAAATATGCCTCCTGGCATCAAAACCGGTCCATGAAATATTTCCATCCAGTGATTTCTTGGCTTTCTTAAGAGGTTGTTCCCACCGTCTTCTTTATTTCAAACCTCCTAATGTACAAAAAATCAACAAAATGTTAGACAAATATTTTTTTGTGATTTTCTCGGATCACTTGCCACTTACTCCTGATCCATAAGGAGATCCAAATTCATGGCACCATACTCAAACCAAGGATCCACCATCTAGATCTTCTATGGTAAGCTCAAACTTATCGTCTCTTGGTGGATTGAGCTCCCTCAACTTCTTGCGATCTCACATTGGGCTAGCCAACTTTCACGTGTAGAATTTAAAAGCAACGTGCTCTTGAGCTTATTTATAGCTTCCTTTGGGTTATCAACTAGATTGTGCATAGCTTTATCGCTTGCTTTCAAGCCTGAAACTTCTACAATATCACTCAAGTCCTTACATATCCACTTTGTGGGCCGATCCTCACCCCCAATCTTGTCTACTATGATTGAATCCCTCCTTATAGTGATAAATTGGACATTTTCTACAAGCCAACATTCTTCGTGTATTGGGTTTAGTGTGCAACATCCACTGTTTTCATATTCATCTTCAATCATAAATTTAAGCAAACCACAAATAAGCCCATCTTGTATTATCTCTTGTTGTATTGCACCATATGTGGAATCAGCAACTCGAACATATCCCAAAAGCACTTTCTCACTAGATTTATGTTAAAAAACTTTCATGCAAGTCTTTGAAGTCATGAGTTTTCGGTCTTGTATCTAGGTACATGATAGAGAAAGAGTTGATGTTAATTAATATCTTCGTAGGGGTAGGAAACATACATTCACATCAAGGTAAAAGTTCACAAATGACTATATTATACAAAAGCAGGTGTATAACAAGTAATTGTACCATGTAACGTAGATATGATTTGCGGTTCCACTACTTGGTACAAGCACTACTTCTTACTCGATGTAACAAATATACTTTATTTTTTAATGTTACATTTACAATAGACATCCAAGGATAAATGCATAGGTTATCCAGAAAAAAGATACAATTCACCATATTGAAGCCATGTAAAAATGATACATGCCTCTATGCAAGACATTCCATTGTTCAATAGAAAAAACAACAATAGAAAAGAGATACCCTAAGATAGTGTGAAGTGAGTGATTAACTAGTTTTTTATCATGATTTACATGGTGTCACAAATTATTCACATGGAAGGTGGCTCCATTTCCTCAAAGGGATGCATAGCCAACTCCCCATTCATGCTAGGATGTTTGCAAACAAGCTCGTTCATCTCTTCAAAGGAAACCCTTCACCAACAAAATCCAAAACAATATTTCTTAGATGCAAATCTATGTTCATCCACCTCACTTTGTGTAGCTGACACATTTCCAGAATTAAAGCATGCATAATAGACAAGAAAAATTTGCAAAATATAATGATTCATCCTATTTGATCACTTGTTAATTGAGTATCATCATCATGCCTTCTCTTGCCCATGCATGGGTGAAAAAATATTGTGAATCATCCACGCGATGAAGGCAGTTGGGTCATGAAGTTTCCAAGGCTACCTCCATTAAAGTACAGTGTAACCATAGGGGCTCTTTAGCAGTGGGGCTACAATGACACGCACCAGTACTTGGTGTCTAATTTGCATTATGATCTCCCTTCGTTGCTATGCTTGCCTTCTATAATTCTTCCCTTTATAACACTTTCCAGTATAAATTCTATTGGGATTAAACCCAACTACACCTATAATTTTCACTTTGAATATTGTACCATATGTACCTTTTCCTGATTCTTTGTTGAGAAATGACTAATGATGTATGCTCTAGGAAGAGATATCCTAAATCTCACATGCATAGTGAGGAGACTGGAGAAAGGTCAGAGACTATATAGTGATGTACATAGTTCACTTTTCAATGCATATTACTTTTGCCCTTCAATCAAGTATCTATGTTATTGTCTTACATACGAGATTGTGTTTTTGAGTCCAAGTCTCAATCTTGGAACCTAATTCACTTGTGTGACAATTGATCTTCTGTGTGTCTATGTCTACATGAGTCCTACCTACATCTTCCATCCTCCATAACTCATGCCATGCTCTAAATCCATGACTTTTGACATTCTTCTCTGTGGACTATCTCATTTTTACTCAGATTTGTGGTTGTATATACATTGGGCATATGAGCATAAAGAATATGGAGATCTTGTGCTTCAGATCCAGTCTTTGGAATGGATAGGAGAGTTTGCACATTTTTGGAGGGGTTTTAATAGGAAGGCTAGATGTTGACATCCATGGAGGGTGAATCTTCTCTCTTCAAATCTTGGGTTTTCTATTAGAAAAATGGGTAGTGGGGGATTAAAAAAGGGAGAATGAATAGTACACAAAATTTGACTTTCTCTCGCCTCGTATTTTTTCCCTTGTTTTAGAGAATTTTCAATTTCTATTTTTTTTGCTCTCACGAGATCAGTTTGACCCAAAATTTGAGCAACAGACCACTTTCCCTCTCTTCTCTATACTCATGAATTTTTGTCTCCATTGAAGCTCCCTGCTGAGAGTAATTAAGGTATTGAGCATTCTGCTTACCTCTGCACTTTCTTCTCCACGTAGCTCCAGATTTTGGGCAAAACACAGGTGCCCATCTCTCTTTGCATTTTCTCTTGTTTGCCATTTTTTCAATAGGGTTTGATATCATTTCTTACTATTGTTGTTGTTTTATTGCAGAGGTTGTTTGGGGCAGGAGACAGAGGTGCTTGCCTCTCTCTCATTTCTTTCCCCCCTCTCTCTATGTGTTGTTTCTCTTTTATGTTGTGTTTTCAATAGAATTTGATGTTGGTTCTAATTGTTGTTTTCTTGCAGAGTTTATTTGGAGTAAGAGGCAAAGGTGTTAATCTCTCTCTCTCTCTATTTGGTTTTTTTTTTTTTTGCTGATATCTTTTCAATACAACATAATGTTAGTTCTAACCCTTGTTGTTGTTTTGTTGCAGAGATCATTTTGGGTGACATTGCATAAGTGCTTATCTCTTTCTCCCTCTCTCTTTCTCAGTCTACATTTTCTCTTTTCTACTGTTTTTTCAGTATACCTTCATGTAAATAGTAACCCTTACAAAATTGTCTTTCGCAGAGATCAATTTGGGCAGGATTGCCTAGGTTCTCATTTTTTTATCTCTTTCGCATACTCACACAAAATCTCTCTTTCTTCCTCTCTGCATTATCCCTTTTCTACTATCTTTACAATAGGGTTTGATGCTAGCTCTAACTTAAGGATCAATTGTTGTTGTAGCACTTAACACAAGGTAGAGCAGAGATTCTGTAGCTCAATTTACAGGTAAATCTACCATATTTTGTGGTGTCAAAATTTATTCATTTAATTAGTGACTTTTATATTTGATGGGATTGATGTTTTCTTATGTCCATCATTTGCAACGGGTTTTGATTAGCAATGATTCAATCTTATCTTCAGCAAATCAGCTTATAGGTAAATTGGCCCTGTTTTGTATTGTTTCTATTCATGTAGTTCTCTAGATATTTTTTGCTAAAAGGGATTCATGCAAGTATTTTTGTTAAAAGGGATTCATGCAAGTGTTTTTTTGTACATCCAGGTATTGTACAAGGTTTAGGTAAAGCATATAATTCTCCATCAACTATTTTGATGTGGTGAGTGATTCCTTTGTCTTGGATGATATGGATCTGCTGGAAGTCGATGGTTCAAAAATCCTCGGCTTTATTGGTCCTATGTTTCCATTTGGATCTCCATGCCAATTGGCAATGATCCATGAAACTCTTGTATCATATCATCCATATAACACATAATGTGTTGAGTCTTAGAATATCTCAGGTGTCAATTCAATGTGCCTATTAAGATTTGCATGCTATAACAACTTGTCTATAATACCCACATTTCATACAATCTATTGAGTCAAATCAGACTCCTCTTCATTAGAATAAAAGTTATTTTGAAAGAATTCTCTGAGTATTCTTGTGCTATTCTTTTCATTATATTTCATGTAAATGGTATGATTAAAGTGATGTCTTGAAATTAAATCTATACTTTAAGTTGATGTATATATCCACATGCATTTCGATATCGATGTTTATGTATGTTTACAAAAGTGTAAATATCTCTTAATGCCATGTTGAATTGTATGGCATATTGGTGATTACTGGACAGACTTAAAATGCTTATTGTTTAGGGGTTAATACATACTTCTCGATAGAAGTACGTAGCAGAAAAGATGAAGAAGGGAATTGGATCCCTAATACGTATCATTGCTCGTCTTGGGTATATATGCGTTCAAGTATGAAGGGAGCTTTCAGGGTGAAAGCATTTGCAATTGTAGATGTAGCAAAGCACTAGAAGGGTAAAATTTTAGCTCTCAGACAAAGGAATGTTGATTCTCACCTTGCAATAGAGGCGTTTATACAACATATATTCATGCAAAAACAAATACACATTGCGTCCACTATGCCCTTTCAACAAAACATTGCAAACAGTAAGTATTTGCAACTCATTGAGAATGAGAACTCTCATGATATCTATGTAAAAACTTGTCTTGTATTTATAGAAGTATACCCTCTGGATTGTTGTGAGTGGCAAAATGTTGAGAGTTTCATTGGTTCTTTTAAGTGTTACCACCTCAAATTTGGTAGATTGCTCTTTGAGGGGCGTATAGCTAAGCAACTCTCAAAGGACCTTGCTTTTTTCTATGACTCCAAGTACATATTACCCAAGGGGAGTCGAGAATATGGAACCCTTGAGTATATGCACATATCGAATCTCAATAACATAGAATGGCCATTGTGTAGTAGCGACATTTTTCACATGTATAGCACAAAAATTTTAGCAGACATATTGAATTCTATGAAGCCAAGCACCGACTCAAAGAATGTACATCTAAGCTAGTTCATACCGATTGCAATTTTTGCACACATGTTCAAGGAATGTAAGGGTTTGAGACGTACCAAAAGCACATAAGTCATAAAAAATACATCAAAGGATTATGTAACAAGGATTCTAGGCAAAACTTGGACATAAAAAATAACTTATAGTCCAGACACAATGGATTGTTGAGTCACAACAAGGGACATGGCTTTCAGGTAAAAATTTTCTCTCTTAGTTGACTTTTATCTTACTTTGGGATGAATCGGCTAACTTTTTTTTCCAATTATAGGTACTTTGTCGCATGACAAACTTTAGGCCTAGTGTTCAAGTATCGTAGATGGAGGATACTCAAGGGTAAATGGTTGTGCCTTGATTAAGACATACTTGAAAGTGCAACTGTGGATGTTACTGTCATTTGTGAGGGCCACAAGCCCCAAGTGTTACAAATGGAGGATGATTGGCCCTTGAGTATAATGCGCCAAGAGATTACAATGTTAATGCAGAATCCACCTGTTAGCTTCTATTTTAAACTAGATGGTAGGAAAATTCGAAGCCGAGTTGAGGATCCTGTTACCAGCGGAAAGTGTGTGGCTCCACATATTTTAGACATTGTAGAGTCTCCCTAAAAATCCCAACACCACAAGTTGTAATATCCAACACTTATAAAATTTTGGATTTTTTTTGCCAATAGAATATTGTTGCTTACAAACTTGCAATATTAAAAAATTATGGTATTTATGCAAAATCATACACTTGTTATACACTTTTCACATCAACACATTTACATATGCATGTAAACTTTACAAAGATGTAAGTAAAGCCATAACTAAATATCGTATGTGAACAACCCTCAATGGTTTAAAACTTAAGGCTTTCAAGGTAGAACTAGTTTAGTTCTTATTTCATTGTTTCATTTCACACTTTCTCTCTTCATTTCTATATCCACCACATCCCTCCTACCTACTACGATGGATGCTCGTGCACACTTTGATGAGTGGATCCACGAGACTATCTTTGACAACCAGGGTGACAATATATTCTAGGTTTTCTCTAAGAAATTCAACCTTGAAAGTGTGCTCTCATCACTAGATCCCCCCCTTCAGGTTTTGGAAGACTTTGTGAGAACTCTTGCTACATGCACATACTCCATCAAGGGAACTGACATGACTTGGGTGCCTGTGGAACAGCTCATGGTATTTCAAGCATGGAGGAATCACCAAAAAGTAGTGAGTAGGTGTCTGGTCCATGTGGATCCTTCGCATAGAGTATGCACTTTTTCCATGGGAAGTGCACCAGGTACATCACCTTTGGATCTCGTGGAGTATGATTGTGCATTGGCAATTTACCTCCTTGCATTGGATACGCCCCTAGAGGAGGAGAGCAATGAAGATACAACTCCATAGGTTGTTTCTATCATATACATGGGAGAAGAACCGATTGAAGAGCTCATAAATGTTGAAGAGCAACATCGAGTGGTGATAGAGCAAGGGTTGGCTCTCATGGTGCCATCTTCTTTAGAACAGCCACAAGTTGACAAACCCAACCTTGCCTCCTTGACACCCATTGAACTAGATGGTGTACAATAATTACTTCTAGCAGATGTACTACAATACTTGGAAATGAAGGAAAAAGAGTTGTTTTCTATCCTAGTCATGGATTCAATGGAAGACCTAATCGATTATGATTACATGGATGTGCATCCAACAATGGCAGAGATTAGAAGATATGATGGCACAAGCTTAGATACTATGAGTGTGATCATAGCAGCACATGAGTATATAACCTCAGTTGAAGAAGATTACATTGTGCTTCATGTTGAATTTGAAGCACTATAGCATGATTTGTTTGGACCAAGGCCCGAGCTTCCTACCAAGGAGTTTGTACATCCGTCTGCCCAAAGAGGTGCTTCCCTGACACACGAGGAAATGAAGATACAAGATGATCTGGAGAAGGTGAGATTTCTAGCTACAATATATTTTTATGCAATGAAACTTGATGGTAGGGTGCGTCGGGTCCCCTAGAGTCCAGCGATGAAATCTTGGCGAAAAATGATGCATGCAACTGCCTTGTCCGAAGTCTAGCATCATCTGGGACCACTTTCTGGCCCAAAAAGCAGCCCTAGAAGCCACACTTCAGACAGGGCAGTTACAGGCTTGTCTAGTGTCTAGAAGTGGCCCAAGATGACAAACTTCGGACAGTGTAGCTGCAGGCATCATTTTTTGCCAAGATTTCACCGGTGGACTCTAGGGGACCCAACACACCCTACCATCAAGTTTCATCACTTTTTGATAATTGTAGGTTAGTCGCTAAATATATTATTTCACTACAAGATATAGACCTTATAGCGACGTTTAAAGCAACGAAAATACAAACAACAAAATTTGCCCCCGTCGTCGCAAAAAGCATCGTTATTGACGATGCCATAGAATCGTCGCTATATGCATCGCTATATGCGTCGCAAATGCGATGCAAATAGCGACGGTTACAGAGAATTTGTGACGCTTATAGCGACGATAATAGTGACGCGTGTAGTAAATTTGCGACGCAAATAGCGACGGTAACAGAGAAAAAAAAAATTTGTGGCAGGGCAGCAAGCTACCCTGCCACATATAGCACTCTGTGTTGTATGAGAGCCATACAAAATAGTTTCTGCACTACTGCATACAAAGCGTTTGCAAACAAAAAGAATGTATACTGAAATCATAAAACTGATAGATTAAATAAATATATGATATCGCATAAAATGCGATTGGTACAATCATAAAACAATATCACTAATACATAAAAAATGTGTACATAGATTGGGTGACTAAAAACTAAAGGTATGTGAGCTCTAAGGATCCAAGGGTGAGCTACAAATCCTCGTCCCCCGAAAGCTCATCCCGCTGCAAAGGAGCATCAAACGGATTCTGCAGAAAAAGAAACAACATATTACAATAATGCATTCAAATATCTCATGGTAACTATGGACAAGAAAGATGAGTGACTTACTGGGCCGCCACGTCTATACAATCGGTCGATCAATGATCTGAGACCGTGCCTCTCTGCATATCGAGTCTCAAGGCCTTGTGGATCACGATTTGTAATGGAGTGTTGCAAAGAAAACAAAAAGCTAACTGTTAGAAACATGATTGTCAGTACAAAGAATATCTCAAAAAAACAAATAAGCAAAACAAAAGAGAAACTTACAAAGTCCTCCAAATATGTCATGTGGCCGCCACTCCCAAGATGATGTACCGATCCGGCCTCGATTCGTGCCCTCGCCGCCTCCTGCTGCTTAACGTCCTGGCGAATTTATAGCCTCCTCCCTCAGTCGGTGCTAGTCGTCTGCATCTAACCACTCGGGCTTTGGAGCCCCACTCTTGATTACCTTGCATGCGTCGGATCGTCTATGTGACATGTATGCACGCATGCAATCCATCATCCAGCCCGTAGAGAATCTATCCACTGCGGCTGGCACCGGGAACTCCTCATGCAAGGATGCTACTATGTACTCCTTGCTCCCCTCCGGTATGTTCCTCCAATGATCCAGAACGTTGTGCCGAAAAACTTATTGGCACAACTCCCTCATGCAAGCCATCACCCTCCTCCCCTCATCATTCATGATGATGGCTCTTGACCTGCCATCCACTAGCTATCCATAACCCCTAGGAGTATGCCTAAGATGGACCCTCTCCCATCTCCGTCCACGCTCCTGGGCATATCCAGGAGACCCCTGTACATCCGGTGTATCGACGGGGGTACCCTCTCCCGGAGTGCCACTCAAAGGGGTGCCACCAAAGGGGGTGCCACCAAAAGGCGTGCCATCTGCCGACGGCTACGCAAAAGCCAGAGTAACTGGAGTAGACGTCCCCACAGGTGTGACAAATCCTCGAGGTGACGCAGCTCCAGCTGAATGACGAGACGGAGACACCGCGTCCGCGTCTCCACAGCAGCATCCCCCTGATCCTCCTATAGTCGCAGTCCCTCCCTCTGGCCCAAGTCGCAAGCGTCGAGATCGTCTACTTGAAGCTGAAGCATCTGATCACGCTGAAGCTGATCTAGCAGAGCGCCCTGACGAAGAACGAGACAGCTCCTGATCTGCCATCTCTTTGAATCTCGCGAGCTAATCTGGAGACATGCGTGCCATCATGTCCTGAAACTCCTCATCGCTCATCCCTCGACTCATCCTGAAAATGTCGATACCTGCATAGATAAAAAATGATGTTAGAATAATCAATTTAAACTATACAAAGCACATTAATATAAATCATTTTTGAAAAATCCCTCTTAAAATGCATATCTTATCTACCTTTATGGAAGATCTAAACAACGAATTGAAGTATTCTATGGTCCCATAATAATCTCCTAACACAACTCTGCATACACTGGAAGGTCGATAGACATGTCACTACAAAAGAACGAGTCTGTCTCGTTCTCAAAAAATTCTACGACTTCTGTATTTCCATCATTGTTAGCCGATGCGAGCTCCAAGCTTGCGGTGGCCTCCACCTCTTGTAATTTCGATCCCTCTATTTGCATATTTTCTTCATCTATGCTTGGAACATCGCTTTGATCGTATACTCTCACACCTCGAGGAGTTGAAGGTATAACATACCACCATCGAGGTTGTCGAGGATTTGGATAGAAGATTACCTGTTCACAAACACTTATAAAACGGCTTCAAACCATTGTGACATAAACCATGTCGTATTACAATTAGCAAGCAAATGACTATTTGTACTTGTTCACAATGGGCCGGCAACACAAAGGTGTTGCGCAAATCCATCCATTTTTTTTCGGAATCTATTTCAAGAAATCCAGATGGACCTCGTCGAACTGTTGCGCCAGCTCCTCCAAGTACCACTTTGAACCACTGCACATCGAATATTATCATGGAGAAGCTACGGTAATCCACCGTAATAATACTTTGCAAGTTCCCAAAATACTCCATCTCATCCACAACCGTGTTCGGATCCGTTGCTCGTTGCCGGCTCTCTTGCTCAAACCTTGCCATGACACCACAATCCATTGTGGAGCGCATTTGGTCATCTTTAGAAAATGCGGACCTGAGAGAACGCATCATACCCGTCGGAGTGCGGATAGACTTGATTACTTGCTTCACAATGCGCTCTTCTTTGGTAGACAAAACCCAGGGAGTGCGAGGAAGCTGCACTCCCCCTTCAGCACTCGACTGCGGCCAAAGCGCCTCCATCTTACCTACCTCCTTTAAATCCATTCGTGACCCTATAGTGTCCCTCTTTCCTGTGATGTGGTCCCATAGCAAGTTGCCCACATTTTTGAAAATATGCATGGGATCCAACAAGTGGTTGACGTGGAAGTGGGTCCAATATGGCAACTCGTAGAAAACTGAGAACCGTCGCATTCCATTTGGATGTGATTCGGGGTTTACCATTTTCAGCTCGTACCAGCTTGTAGCGTTCATATGTACTGGAGGTCGTCCAAGAAAACCTTCCCTGAGTTTATGATCCTCCGGCAAGAAAGCGGCGTGTCCTTGATATACCATCTTCTTCATGGTTCGTGACCTTTGGGAGTCTAACTGTGGCCCACACAATGGACATGCATGATAACCTGAGGTAACGAGACTTGCAAGGCGATTCCACAAAATCTTAAGCTCATCCACTAATGGACGAAGATACACGTCCACATTTTTTACTTTGTAGCGGCCTAGGACGAGCAAGCTAAGGATGAGATGTCCTTTCTTCATAGAAAGCCATGGAGGAATGTTGTAGTTGACAAGCACTATAGGCCACACACTGTAAGAAGTCGAGCGAGACCGAGCTGAAGATTCCTTGGCTCTCGCGCAAAGCCTGGGAAGGTAGAGTCAATGTGGCTCCATGCGCACGAATCTGCTGATATTCATTGCACTCCATCCGTGGACCTATTTTGCACATGCCACATTGTCAAGCTTGCCATGGCAGACGTGCGAAACATGTGGTTTATGCGGGGGATGAGCAGAAAGTGTCTGAGAACTTTTTGAGGGATGGTCTGCCCTTGCAAGTCCTGTCGATACCTGTGAGCACCACACTTTGGATATGTCTCCATAGTCTCGTATTCATCTCGAAACAATATGCAGTCATTGATACATGCATGGATGTTATTGTAGTCCATGCCAAGCTTCCGTAAAACATGTCGTACATCATCACGAGACTCAGGCATGGTGTTTGCAGGTGGCAATATATGATATTTCAATAACTTGAAAAAATCATATAACACCTTGAAAAATCCATCCATGTTTGCAATAATACTGTTTTAAAAAAAAAACAATGAAGTCTGTGTGCAAGGTACCTGAATAACTCAGTCACACTCATATCGCTCCAACTGTATTTTGCTTGCACACTTAAGAGTGCAAGAAATGTCTTCAACCGAGATACTCGGCACCCATCATATAATGGTATGGATGCTTCCTCTCTAAGTGGGTTAGATGTCTCAAAATCCATGGGAATCAATGCATCGATCATTTCCTCCATCTCAGGCTCCAAGATTGTAGGCAA
Organism: Lygodium microphyllum; assembly: GCF_053477565.2. Taxonomy (NCBI): domain Eukaryota; kingdom Viridiplantae; phylum Streptophyta; class Polypodiopsida; order Schizaeales; family Lygodiaceae; genus Lygodium; species Lygodium microphyllum. The sequence continues at coordinate 111,394,237 of NC_141151.1, forward strand.
GTCGGGAAGGTTGTATGTCTCCTTTGGCATTGACGGTATAGATGGGCCTTGTGAGTGGTCAATTGGCTCCTGCAATCCATCCATCGCACGTCCATGAACTCTTCTGATTGTCCGCAAATGGTGCACTCCCCCTTGGGTCAAGACATCACCCCCCTGGAGAAAAAATTTGCCAATGAGACCCAATCTTATTGTGTATGGTTTTCAATTAGCTTGAGAGTACAATGCATGAATAATGCTAACTTCAAATTACCGTTTGTTGAAAATTTGCAATCGCCTGATCAATGATCTCAGATTGAAACTCTCCAAATCGTTGTACATGTTCTATAGACAATCGGCGTTTTCGTCTAATTTCCAACTTGCATTGAGAGCAAGGACATGGGACACGCTGATTAAGATACGTCTCGCGGTCTTGAACAATAAGACCTTCTTCGTTTGCCATCTTATCTACATTACAACAAACGAGGCTTAAATGGATAGCTTTATGGAGATGTACGTCAAGTTGCAGGTTGACCATAAACCTTGCATTGTATATAGTAGTCGAGAGATTTTCCGATGTTATATCTCGGCCTTGTATCATGCTCAACGATTTGTTTGTCCCGGTAGATAATTATTTGTTATATCTCGGCTTTGAGTATAAGTAATCCATTTTGAAATTAATGCGCGCCATCTATGAAATTTTATAACTATAGTAATAAAATTTATTTCAATCAATTCTACTCATAGTCATAAGACCTAAGAGAAATTATCCTATACTCAATTTAAGGGTTTCTTCTTCTATAACAATAATTTTGGGTTCATTTTGATGAAGTACGTGGCCCATGGCAAAGCACATTGCATACCATTATCAATAAGTATATTATCTTAAATTTCCTTCCCCTCCCTCTCCCTCTCTTTCTCTCCCTCTCCCTCTCTTCCTCTCTTTCTCTCACCCTCTCCCTCTCCCTCTCGTTCTCTTTCTCTCCCTCTCTCATTTCCTTCCCCTCCCCCTCCCTCTCCCTCTCCCTCTCCCTCTCCCTCTCTTTCTCTTTTTCTCCCTCTCCCTCTCTATCTCTCTTTCTCTCTCATTTCCTAAACAAGCAAAAAATAAAGTGATTTAAACATCCTCCAAGCAAAAGGGAGAGGGAGAGATACAATGCACTCTCCCTCTCTTTCTCTTTCTATCCCTCTCTCATTTCCTTCCCCTTCCTCTCCCTCTCACTCTCTTTCTCTCTCATTTCCTCTCCTAAACAAGAAAAAAATAAAGTGATTCAAACATTAAACAAGCAAAAGGGAGAGGGAGAGAGAGAATGCACTCTCTATCATTCTCCCTCTCTTTCTCTTTCTCTCCCTCTCCTATTTCCTCCCCCTCCCTCTCCCTCTCCCTCTATTTCTCTTTCTCTTTCTCTTTCTTTTCCTCTCCCTCTCCCTCTCCCTCTCTCTCTCCCTCTCTCTCTCCCTCTCTTTCTCTCTTACTCTCTCGTTTTCTCTCCTAAACAAGCAAAAAAGAAAGTAATTTAAACATTAAACAAGCAAAAGGGAGAGGGAGAGAGAGAATGCACTCTCCCTCCTTCTCCCTCTCTTTCTCTTTCTCTCCCTCTCCTATTTCCTCCCCCTCCCTCTCCCTCTCCCTCTATTTCTCTTTCTCTTTCTCTTTCTTTCCCTCTCCCTCTCCCTCTCCCTCTCTCTCTCCCTCTCTCTCTCTCTTACTCTCTCGTTTCCTCTCCTAAACAAGCAAAAAAGAAAGTAATTTAAACATTAAACAAGCAAAAGGGAGAGGGAGAGAGAGAATGCACTCTCCCTCCTTCTCCCTCTCTTTCTCTTTCTCTCCCTCTCCTATTTCCTCCCCCTCCCTCTCCCTCTCCCTCTATTTCTCTTTCTCTTTCTCTTTCTTTCCCTCTCCCTCTCCCTCTCCCTCTCCCTCTCTCTCTCTCTTACTCTCTCATTTCCTCTCCTAAACAAGCAAAAAAGAAAGTAATTTAAACATTAAACAAGCAAAAGGGAGAGAGAGAGAGAGAATGCACTCTCCCTCTCTTTCTCTCCCTCTCCCTCTCCCTCTCTTTCTCTCCCTCTCTCTCCCTCTCCCTCTCATTCTCTTTCATTTCCTCTCCTAAACAAACAAAAGAGAACGATTTAAACCTTCAACAAGTAAAAGAAAGAGAGAGGGAGACTCACCAATGAGATATGGCGAGCGTGGGCGGCTTCTCTTTGCAACGAGGGCTCCTCCTCTCCTTCGCGAACAACAGCGGTGGCGGTGGCGGCGGCGGCGGCGGCGGCAGCGGCAGCAAGTCTCTTCCTCTTCTTCTCTCACAAAGCCTTGGCTCTCTCCCTCGCTCTCGCTCTCAAAAGGCGAAGAAATGAAAATGAAAACGGTGCTTTGGTTTCGGCCGCGCTTTTTTCCCTGTGGCGTCGCTATTGGCGTCACTATTTGCGTCGCTATTTGCCGATAGCGACACCGATATCCGCCGTCGCTAATGGGCGTCACTAATTGCCCAATTCCTTGTAGTGTTTGATTTGACTTTATCATTCAGGATATACTATATATAGATGACTTTGCATCAAGGCAAGGAGGAGGTGGACATGTGGATCGATGCAAGGATTCAGCTCTTAAGGAGTATATCGGTAACCTTGTTACAGATTTAGTGGTCTTCCATAAGAAGAGCTCACCAGGAGGGCAAGAAATAATTATGAAAATTTGAGCTTTGACCAAGTTTCGAGTGATACCTGTGACATATAGCTTAGAGAAGGTGGTGCTAATGAAGCGGTCAAAGCTTCTTTATTTGTTTGATCAAACGTGGGGTGGAGCTATGTGTGTGCTTGCGACATTAGGCGACCTCGCTAAAGTGTCGAATCTGCATCTCCTAGAGAAAGAGCTAAAGGGGGAGCGCATCATTTTTGAAGCAAAGAATGAACTTATATTTTCATCGGAAGCAGGCCCCTCCTCTCCACTGAAGAAAAAGCCAAGGAACATTTAAGAGTTCTTGTTGGCTATCGGCTTTTTGTATTTACCATCACTAACAACCATCACATGTATTTTTTTTAATGAATATAAGATACTTTACTTTATCCCTACAAATAAATATTTATTAAATAAATATGTGGTTCATATAAGTGTGATGATAATGTGTGGTACGTGAATGAGGCATTCGCATACGTTAATATAATTCAATGCCTAGTACTACACTTGCGATTGTGTAAGTGTGACGATAATGTGTGTTACATAAATGATGCATTTGCATATATTAACATGATTCAACACTTAGTACTGTACTTGCGATTGTGCATAAGCAATAACGTAACTTGTATCCATACGTATTACTAATTTTGATGTGTTCATATGTTAAATAAAAATTGAGAGTCATGCGTTTCAAGAAACAAAACAAAATAATCTTACTCAATTATTATAATTCAGTACACATCGCACGAGATACTATGTATATATAAATAAATATTACAATGTGGCAGAGTACAAATTTTTTTGGGCTTCCAAGATGTTATGGCGCTGTAACACTTATTACGAACCTTGCACCACAACAAAAACGAGGCATAGACGTGCATGTTACACGCGCAAAGTTGGGCGCGTCTATCATTGCGTCTATATGTGCGTGTAAAAGAGCGTATAAATAGACGTGAATTTTGCATCTATTTATCCGCGCATATAGATGCGAATATAGATACATAATTATTTAACCACCTAAAATTGGACTTAATATAATTAAAAAAACCAAAGTTAATAACTATTTTTGCATTGCTCTCTAATGAATGGCAGTTCCTTCAGTTGACAAGCCTGATATAAGTAATTAGCGGCAAGCGACACAAACCTTATTATACAATTAGTAGCAAGCATTGCATGTATCTCCTAATTTCTCTACTTGAAGATGATAAAAAATACTTTCTTTTTATTATGGAAAATTCAATTTAGCTTTAAACTTGACTATTGATTCTTGAGTATGCACATGTGCGCATGATATTTTCCATAGAATTAAGAATACACATTGAATCATTAAGTGAATTAAGTATGTTACAGTGAATGATCCATCTCATATTCAATGAGATCAGCCCTTGCTAAACTATCTACTTCTAGGTCTATGTTACCAAGAGGTAACAAAACAAATAAGTCTATCCCACTATCAGATGCGTTGCTATATTGCTCAATAACTTCATCATCATCAACCACATTATTATCCTCTTCTATGTTTCCTTGAACATCCTCGCGAGGTTCATCTTGTACTATATCACGCATATCATCCATTATGGTGTCATCATGTACATAATCATTAATTGTTGGATTGTCATCTGCTATCTCTATGTCGGTAATATTACCATATATTGATTTTGAACGATTAGATATAGGGATGATATACCACCATCGGTTATTGTTTACTGTTGGATGATACACAACCTGTATTTGAAAAACAAAAGCAAGAAACTTAAATACTTATTATATTGTGTATATATATCACATGTATACATACAAAAAAAATAGCTTATATATATATACCTGCTTGCATTGTTGAGGTAGTACTAATGTGTCATTCTTGTTTTGGTGAAATTTTGTAGAGTCAATGATTACAAAACCACTTGGATGACATCTGATTGTGCAATGCTCACCATTTGTTACCACTTCTTTAAACCACTTCACATCTAGTACATATATAAAGAATCGTTTGAAGTCAAGCTTCAGAATATCTTGGATCAAGCCACAATAACCTTCCATGGTACCATTGGCATCCTCGAAGTGAGCAAGGACCCCATAATCTTGGGTATTTATCTTTTCATCTATTTGTTGAGTTCGAAGATGTTTACGCTCACACCAAATAGCATTGAATAATGTGCACTAGTAGTAAAAGATTAAGATCAAACATGTCAATTTATTATATAAAATATAATTAGAAACAAATTAATTGATAGTATATCTCACCTTTGATAAGCAACCTCGTGCATATTCCCACTCTTCTTGAGATATATTAATTTCCTCCTCTTTTTCCATTCTCTCCATTTTCTCATGTAACCAATCTATATCAATATGACGTGAGAGCGCATTTAGATGATCTAGAAATGAGACATTATGTCCATATCTGGTGCAAAATGCTTGTCTTTTGCTTTTTCTTCTTGCTCTTGCTTCATTATATAGTGTCACCCATTTGCTCATTACATCACTATTGAGCACACAAAAACTATTTAACTTACGAAGTGCTTCTTTTGTTAGCACTTTACTCATTCCTTTTCCTTGAGATATTATAGAGGTCATCCTCAAGTCTTCATCGTCTTTCCATAGTCGTGGTTGAGAGGGGCCCACTTCAGCAAGATATTCAAAGATATAAACAAGGGATGATTGCACTAAGCAACCCTTAGCCATACTTCCCTCAGGCCATGCTTTTTGCCTGTAATATTCCCACCCGTGAATATTGACTTTCCGCACACTGCGTAAACTTTGTACAAAGGTTATCCCACATATTGGATTTACCGGCAGTATAATGTGTAACCTACACATGAGATATCGAGACCATTCGCATTGGTAAAGCAAGCCGAGGGTTCAAAACCGAAATTCACACATAAACACCCTCTTGGGAGGGGTAAAATAGTTATTATTAAAGCAAATTTTTTTACTTTTATCCCTTTTCCCCAGCCGATGCATGGCTGGAGAAGAGGGAGTGTGGGGGGATGGGACATGGAAGAGTCGTGGCCTGCATGGGAGGGGGGGAACCCATGCAAGGGGCCACGTGGTGGAGGCCTTCTTCCCCCCCCCTTGCCTATATATACTCCCTCTAAGGAGAGAAGGAAAAAGGGGAGGAAACGGACGCTGCTGCCACGCCGTATTGGGGAAGGGAGGGAGACGAGGCTGCTGCCATCGCCGTAGACCAGAGCGGCGTGGAAATAGTGTGGGGGGAAGTCGCTGCTCAGCTAGGGAGCCGCCACCAGGACGCCGCCGCCTTGCTGAAGGCCCCAGGCCGCCGCCCATCCTCTCCTTGACCACGACTTCCTTCCCAATCATTGGGACCCCCCCGACGTCGCTGTTGTTTCCCAGAAGCTTCTTAGAAGCTTCTAAGGTTAAGGCCATAGGCCTTGATCCTATGCGGGCTTCTCAGTTTTAAAACCGGGATCAGGAAACTCCTATTCCTACGCGAGGAGAAGGTATCGACCTCCTAGCCGTCTCGAAGAGCAAGAGTAAAGGCTAGAGGGATTCTGCGGAGTCCGTAATCACGTCTACAATGGCTCCCAAGAAGACGCAAGGTGCACCTGCGGGAGGTTCTTCCCCGGACTTACACGTGGATATCACCGCGGATCCACAAATCCAGGTTCCGTAAATATATTTCCACATGAAGAGATGTTTTAAATACGCTTAACTCCATAGGGAAATTTATACTACGTTATCATTAATTCATGGGTAGTGTTAATAGTACATTCGATAAAATATAGATAAAGGGTCCGTGCATATCATGCATCTATAAAGTTATGAAATGAAAGCACCTATGCATGTTCAAATTTACCAAGCCGAATTAAAAGGAAATTGAGGAAAATTTGTCTATTTGATCGATTACTAGAATTATCTCATGACATGAAATGGAGTTATTAATATTTTCAATATGATGAACGTGAGTTGTCTATCCATCTTACGACCTTAGTATTATGTTGCCTTATCATGCATTTCAAAGTGACGAGCCTAGAACACCTACCGCCTATCATTATAAGGCTGAAGTTATTAAGTGTATTTTTGACTAGACATGGAAAGAATAAGCTTATGTCGCAATTTAGGAAAAATCTTTATTGTAATGGTTCATGGGGAAAAGTTGTTAACACCCGTAGGAGGTTATCCGAAAAGTAATGGTGGTGTATCAAAAATGAATCTATGGATTGGCATGTGGCATGTGCTTGCAAGAAAGAATATACCAACACTAACTCTACAATAACCTCACTTAACTACGTTGTAGTTATGAAAGGGTTGCATGTTGCACTTTCATCGTGCATAAAATTCATTCATCAAGTGTTGCATTTGGGAAAGTTTGCAGGATTTAAACAAAGCATGAGATTCTAAAGTGTAGATAACAAGGTAGTAGACATGATTATTTGAAGTAAGTCCTAGTAGGTCCTAAGAAAGTTGGTATCCAGCTTATCATGTATTTTTACTTTACCAATGAAAGATAGAGTGAGTCGCATGTTTACATGTATGGTGATAGTCGAAACTATTTTTCTTCTTTAGATCTAGTTATTATCTCTAGGGAAGGATTCATCCTTGTCGCGAGACAAGCATAGTGAATTACCCAAATCACCTGGCCGCAAGGGATTCGTATGGCATGGTTCAGTCAATACGATAGATACCCCAAACACTAACTAGGTATTAGCACATTAAGGATTCGGCCAAGTTTTCCAATTGTCGCTAAGTCGAAACCTTCATGCCCAATGGCCCTAACCACATTCTCGAAATGTTGAGTCAATTGGGTGCTCATGCAAACAATAATCTAGGGTTCCTACCCTAAGCACCAATCGTTCAAAATGATGAAACTCGAATTGAGTTGGAACCCTAGGACTAAACGTTGTCGATCTAGTGAAATTAGGGATGGGTTGGGTAAAAAGACACCCTAAACCTTGCATCTCGTCTGAAGATAATTCCGTGACCAGAAAACGCCATTCAATAGGTGAAATGATCTCTTGGAATGGAGGCGACACTTGTGCAACAAGTTGCAACGTCACATAGCCTTGTGGTTTGATCGCAAGAAAGTTTTGCCATTCCTTGGAATGAGGTTGGTAGGTTCTTGCGCAAGTTTAACTTGCAAGGGGATGGTTAGTCATCCTGTTACATCGCCCTCATTAGGGAAAATTTGTCAAGTTAAGGGAAGTTAAGTAATTGCTCGGACGCAAATGATTAATCAATAAATTAAAGCGACATGGCCGCCGGGATTTACTATTAATAAAACCTAAAGCATTGGTTAAGTTGGGTTAACAGGGTATGACCCTAACCCAAAGACAATAGGAATCTTGCCAAGTTGCAACTGATTCCGGATCGAATGCTGGATGCATTCAGAGAGAAGGATTCACTCCTTAATAGTTTTCCAAATAAACGACCACTGGAATTGATTGTGCTTGTAACAGTTTAGAAAGCACTGTTTGCATTGTTTGTTCAAGGAACTAAAGGATGAAAAGATATATAAATGCTTCAGGTTGAAGGCCTGAAGGGAGGGGCAGCTTCAGTTACCCCCGACTGCCTGCCTGACCCTAACCAAGGGGGTTGTTGACCGCGCCGGGAACGTGGACCGAACCCACCGCGAGAGGTCTTTCCGTTGAGCTCTACTTGGAGCAGGAGGACGCTTGGGTGCCAGGGGGGGCTCTGGCCGTAAATTCCTCGCCTTCCGGGTCCTGCACAAGAGGCTAACGTGACTCGGGATTGGATCTCGAGGCCCGCATACTAGTCTACGGGCAGAAGCTTGGAATAGTGATCCCTAGCGGATTACTGGATATGCCTTCGGGCGGATTATGGACAAGCCTACGTGCGGAACTCCTTGTATTTCAAAGATAAATGATGATATGATAATAAAGAAGTTGTTTGATATTGTTTTTCTATGTCACGTGATAAGATTACGTGAAGGAACCAGTGCTTAACGGGATTAATCAAGGAAGTCGATTGTTATATGTTAAATTAATGTGTTAGGTAATTACATAATTAAAACAAACCGAGGAAAGTGCGGAGGATGGACCATGGGTCTGTCCTATGGATGGGTGGTCCCGGTTAGCCGGGAACTTTTCTCAAAAATCTTGAAAAACAACCAGATGATCATAACGAAACGATGACCTAGAGGTACATCCTACCTGATTTATGCTGTTTTAGGGGAACGGAATGGGACTATGCCTTATGACAGAGAGGTTGAGCCTTGCATCCCTCTCGTTTCCCATTCTACTTGATCCAAGTGCAGCGTGAATCCGCTTCGGACCTGGTGTTCCTGCGTAAAGTAGTTCGCTCGGGTCTGACGCTAGTTGCTGCTAGCTAATGACCTAACAAGGAAACCCTAATTCCGGTCGATCCTAAGTGGGAAACGGCCAGGATACTTCCGCTACGTGGTAGACGCGGGAAGACCTAGATTGCAAAACCCGTAACATTCCAAGGGAGTGCCGGGCGGAGTTTTCTAGACATTCTTCCCGATGGACTACTAAGACGTGTCCTAGATGATTCTAGTGGACACGTTACATTGCCTCACAAAATCTTTCAAGATTTTCATGAAGTGCTCAAGAAAAAACATCCATCTTGCATGAACTGCCCCGCAAAGTGCGATCTCATTAATCAAATGTACGAGTAAATGTAAGTGAGTAGTCAAAATGAACTGAGAAAAAATTTCATGCACCAAACAAACCACCTCAACAGATAATACTTGAGCATCTTGTAATGTGTTTGGATCAATTTCCTTCGAGCTCATGTATCTGTGAGGATGTATTTGACAATTGTTTATTTTTTGTAGAAATTAAAATATATATAATGAAAAAATACAATGTATACACACCTCACAAGCTCTCCCATCTTGTAAATGATATCACGTACATCTTTGGATACACAATGGGATATGCTAGTAGGAATTACGAACTGAATGTAAATAATATTCATAGATCAAATGATTAGTTGAGGAAAAAGTCATCATACCCCAAAGTTTACATATAGTTACTCGACTAATTACTATATTCATGGTTAGAGATACCCTTACTTGAATCATTTTTTAATATGTAGATGGGGTCCAACAGGTGATTGATCTTGAGTTTAGTCCAATACGAAAGATAAAAAAATATAGAGAACCTAACAAACAAACAATTTATTATGTAAACAATTCAGCATGCTAAATACTTTAAAGTCAATCGAGAGAAATATACTTCTTACCGACTCATGCTGAGTGGAGGGTGGTTGTCGGTATTAATCAATCTCTCCTTCCAATCTCGAATGGTTAGAGATTGTGGAGTCATTCCATTAGTAGGGAGAACATTTTTGGGATGGTCAATAGGAAGAAATCGAAGATGATTGTCATAGATAACCTTCTTTAAACGTGCCGGCCTAGAGGAAACTGGAGAGGGACCGCAAATTGGACATGCATAATATCGTGATGTGGTTAAACCTGAACAAACAAGTGAACTAATAACATGCAATTGATTCAAGTTTTGAATTTCAAATATAGAGTTATATACATGTACCTGAACACTCTCCATATCGTGGAAAGTCATGCATGGTCCACAACAACATGGCCTTCAACGACGTGAAATCTCTAGAGGATGTAGATGCGCTTGTATCTTGTACCTCAGTACCTTTCCATAACATTTCTAACTCTTCAATCAAAGGCTCTAAGTAAACGTCCATGTTTTTTACCTTGTGCTTTCCAGGAATCAGAAGGGACAACATTACATATTCCTTTTTAATTACCATGGATAGAGGAATATTATAGTTCGCCAATACCATTGGCCATACACTGTATGATGTGCTTTTGATGCCAAATGGATTGATTCCATCCATACCTAAACCAAATCTCAAATTTCTTGGTTCTCCTTTGAAAATGGGCCACAAATTGTCTATATGTTGCCATGCCGGTGTGTCTGCAGGGATCCTCCGTTTTCCATCACTTGAACGATGACTAGCATGCCATGACATGAGCTTTCCAATAGACTTACACTTGAACATAAGTTGAATACGTGGAACAATCGGAAAATGTCGCAAAACCTTACGAGGCACATCCATTGACTTCATCTCCACTTCGTATCTTGATTCGCCACAAACAGGACACTCTCGTGCGAACTCATGAATCCCACAAAATAAGACACAATCATTGACACATGTATGGATCTTGACATAATCGAGGCCTCCCAGATATGTCAAGTAATGACTTGCTTGCTCTCTCTTAGTTGGCAATTTGTTTCCTTTTGGAAGAATTTGTGATAATAACCTAAATATATTTTTAAAAGTGAGTTAGAAAACCACCAACACATATTTGTGTCTGATTTTAAAATAGAACAATTAATATTATGATTCATAAGCCAAACTGAATTGATACCTGATTCAATAATGCATTCAAACTGACATTGCTCCATCCATAAATTGTTTGCAAGTTATCTTGAGGGACGCACGAAGAATGGAGTATGTACAACCTTTATACAATGGAGTAGATGACGCTACGTATAGTGGGTCGTCTGGCTTCGTAGATTGACCTTCTCCTCGAACCAGTTGCGAAAATAGATTGTGTACCATGTTGTCTAAAATCTCATCCTCTGTAATATTTCCGCACACTCCGTACCGTAAATATTAACTGTCCGCACGCGGTGTAAACCCTGTGCAAAGGTATTCCCTACTTCGCAAGTTATTAGTAACTTAAACCATACCATTCACGAGGTCTCCACGTCGGTAATTAAAAGCCGGGGTTGAAGACCGTATAACCGCAAGGGAACGACCGCTTGGGAAGGGCAATAGGATAAATTAAGGCAAATCTTTTTACTATTATCCCTTCCCCCAGCCGATGCATGGCTGGAGGAGAGGGAGTGTGGAGGGGGGATGGCCAAGTGAGGGACTGCATGAGGGGAGTCCTCCATGTGTGTGGAGGCCCTCTTCCCCACCCCCATGCCTATATAAACACCCCCTATCAAGGGGGTGTGCTAGAGGGAGGACTGTGGGAGAGGAGCTGAAGGAGAGGACGAGCCGTGGAAGAGAGGAAGGTGAGGTCGCCGCCGACGCCGCGCTGCAGTCGCCCAGCCCTGTCCGCCAGCCGCCATCGCTGCCGCTCAGATCGCCGGCCCGCTCAGGCCGCCCCGCCACGCTGATCACGACCCCCCCCACGTGCTTCTGTGGAAGCTCAGAAGCTTCTTAGAAGCTTCTTTAGAAGCTTCTAAGAGGGGAGGCCTCCTTAAGGCCCCTTCCCACCCCATTTCCAAGAAGATCTCTTCATACCCTTCCCGGGACTTTGAAGAGGGGACGGTGAAGCCATAAAAGACCCCCGCAAGACCCATCGAAAAGGCTTTCGCAAGAAGATTTTAAAGCCGCAAGCCGTCCGAGATTAAATTCCGTGCCGATTCGAGTTTTCTTGAAAGACTCCTAAAGCCTTTGCCGCAAGCACCATCCCGAAAAGGAAATCTCCCGCATACAAGGATAAAGGCAGAGGTAGGAAGGCCGCATTCCGAGGGCCGTCACTCCGTAGACCACAAAGGCAAATCGGAAGTCGAATTTACGACTACGATGGCCCCAAAAAGATCACAAGGTGCGACCGCGAAAGGCTCATCTCCGAATGTACAAGTGGACATCTCCCTGAGCCCACAAGTCCAGGTTCTTTCGAGTTATTCTCGCATGATTAGACGCGCTTAGCTCATAGAGGAAATTGCAGTTTTACGTTTAATTTTAATGCATACGGAAATTGGAAAGAAATACATGTGATAAAGCATCTCTTGAACATTAGGCAAGATTGAAAAATATCATGAATTTGAACGAGTTATCCACCTTAGAAGGCTAGTGGCATGTAGTTTTTTGGTGCATTATCAAAGTAATGAGTCTAAAATTAGGCAAAGAAATGGAATTTATAAATGCATTCTCTTTTGTCCTAGACATGGTAGGAATAAGTGTGTGCCGCACATTAGGCAACATACTTCTCGCAATGATTTCATAGGAAAAGGTTAGCACCATAAGGTATTATCCGGAAAGAAATAATAGAATACTAAAATGAACGTATGGTCTTGCAAATAGCATGTAAGAAGGAATAAGTTAACACTAGCTTGTATAAGTTTCATTAACTACTTCGTAGCTAGGAGAATGTTGCATATTGCATAGTCATCATGCGATAACGTCATTCATTAGAAACCGCATTTAGGAAAGATTGCATGGTTTGTCAAAGCATAGGATTCGAAAGTATAGACTACAAAGTAGTAGGCATGATTAATTGGTAAATCCTAGCAGGACCTAGGAAAGTTAGCGTACAGATTGGCAAGCATTTTACCTTACCAAGGAAAGATAAAGTTATCATGAACCATGTGATACGTAGAGGCAATCAATCGCATGTTTACGCGTATTGGTGGAATTGTATCTATTGCTCTCCGTTAGATTTAGTTTATTACCTTTAGAAGGATCATCCTCGTCGCAAGATAGGTATAAATGAAGTGACTAAGTAACCTAAACCACAAGGGACTCATATGGGTATGGCTCCGTCGGTATGATAGGTATTCCAAGTGCTAACTAGGATTTAGTGCAATAATAATTCGACCTAGCTTTAGACAAAAACCGTGAATCTAAAGATCCTACACACGTTCACAAAATGTCGAAGCAATTGGATGTTCATGTATGAAATGATCTAAGGTTTTATCCTAAGGATCATGATGAAACTCCGACGGAGTTGCATATTTCTAGAACCATGGGTCAACCTAATTAGGAATGATTTGGAGGATACCCTAAAACCCTGTTACTCGGCTGGGGTAAATTCCGTGAACGGAAAACACTAAGCAATGGAATGATCCCGTGGAATTAGATGCAATACATGTGCAAAAAGATGCAACATTATATAGACTTGAGATTTGTCCACAAGAGAGTTTTGTCATCTCTCGAAATGAGGTTGGCAAGTTAATTTACAAAAGGATGAGTAATCATCCTGTTACTCACTTTTCTTGGGGAATAATTGCCAAGGAAAAGGAAAGTTAGGTATTTGCGAATGACCCGACAATAAACTAAAGCGACATGGTCGCTGGATCCTGCCACAACAAAACCTTAAGCATTGGTAGGGTATGACCCTAACCCAAGAATGATAGGAATCTTGCCAAGTTGCAATTGATTCCGGATCGAATGCGGGTTGCATTCGGAGGAAAGGAGTCACTCCTTAACAGTTTGCCAGCCAAACGACCATTGGAATTTGATTGTGCTTGTAACAGTTTAGAAAGCACTGTTTGCATTGTTTGCTCAATGAACTAAAGGAGGAAAACATATCTAAATACTTCAGGTTGAAGCCTGAAGGGAGAGGCAGCTTCAGTTACCCCCGACTGCCTGCCTAACCCTAACCAAGGGGGTTGTTAACCGCGCCGGGAACGTGGACCGAACCCGCCGTGAGAGGTCTCTCCGTTGAGTTCTGCTTGGAGTAGGAGGACGCTTGGGTGCCAGGGGGGCTCTGGCTGTAAATCCCTCGCCTTCCGGGTCCTGCACAAGAGACTAACATGACTCGGGATTGGATCTCGAGGCCCGCATACTAGTCTACGGGCGGAAACTTGGATTAGTGATCCCTGGTGGATTACTGGATAGCCTTCGGGCGGATTATGTATACGCCTACGGGCGGAAACTCCTTGTATTTCAAAGATAAAAGGATAAAATGATAACAAAGAAGTTGTTTGGCATTGTTTTCTTTATGTCCTGTGATAAGTTTACGTGAAGGAACCAGTGCTTAACAGGGTTAATCAAGGAAGCTGTTTGTTATATGTCAAACTAATGTGTTAGGTAATTACATAATTAAAACAAACTGAGGAAAGTGCGGAGGATGGACCATGGGTCCGTCCTACGGATGGGTGGTCCCGGTTAGCCGGGAACTTTTCTCAAGGTCTTCGATGGACAGAGGATGATCGTCATCACCGAAACAAGTAAGGAGAACGATGACTTGGAGGTACCGATTACCCGATTCAGGCTGTTTTAGGGGAACGGAATGGGACTATGCCTTTTGGCAGAGAGGTCGAGCCTTGCATCCCTCTCGTTTCCCATTCTCCTTGAACCAAGTGCAGCATGAATCCGCTTCAGACCGGGCGTTCTGCGTAAAGTAGTTCGATCAGGTCTGACGCTAGTCGCTGTTAGTAAATGACCAAATAATTCCGATCGATCCTAAGTGGGAAACGCCCAGGACACTTCCGTTACGTGGCAGACGCGGGAAGTCCTAGATTGCAAAACCCGCAACATTCCATGGGAGTGCCGGGTGGAGTTTTCTAGATAACCTTTCCGATGGACTGCTAAGACGTGTCCTAGACTAGAGGGTTCTAGTGGACACGTTACAGTTGGTATCAGAGCCGACTTATAATGGAATTGTTTTCATAAGATTTCATTAGAAGTGAAGTAAAGAATTTGTTCCTGTCCAAACATATTCTCATCTTCAATACTGTCTTGCAGAATTACGAGGCGTGGAATAAGTTTTTGGTGTTCCGGATGATGTTCATGACTGCAATGCATTCTCCGCATTATAGGCAGAGAATTGAAATGATGAACATCTTGGAGCAGATTTATAACCCATCACCTCTATATATAGAGCGAAGATGGACTGGGTCTTCAGGAATCTACTACATAGCTGCCCACCGGTTCGCTTATCTACAAACCAACCTGAAGAGGATCAAGTGGTTGGAAGATTTGAAAGTCGTGAAGTTGTTCATTTTTGTGGAAGCTCACGTGAATTCAACTTTGCATATTCGAGGTCGTAGAGTTGAATTAAACTCATATGTTTATGAGGAAGTAACCTGTGTAATTCCAGCTGATAGAATTAAGGTTTTGGGCCGCCATGGGAAGTATGGTTTCCAGCGGAAAGGATATCCCGAACTTCCGATGAATTATCGATTCCTAAAGATACATGACCCAAAACCCTACTATTACACAGTTCCTGTAGACAAATCCAATACAATGTTGTTCTCCCCAAACTAAATGTAATGATTGGATTATCTTCACTCGAGATGTTGTATGAGGCTACGCCATATAAATATAAATAAGGACTTCTTTTATCACTATCCGATTGTGCATCAAAGTTGTTGAAAAAAGTTAAGTAACTTCATGAGTTACGAAATAGTTGAACTAAGGATAAGCTAATGTCAATTATTATATAATAATGTTAAGAAAACTTTTACCCAAGCGCAACCCCAGGTACAGGTTCCAAATTCGCCCCCTACAGCAAGTACGACTGTGATCCAGGAGAAGAAGTTCCTCCTCAAACAGATTAAGCCACCCGAGTTTGACGGGAGAGGCAGATTCGTCCAGTCAGACGCTGAGATTTGGATTGAATCTATGGAGGACTACTTCGAAGCCGCTGGCACTGCACCTACCAATCAGGCCATGCTCGCCAAATTAAAACTCGCTGGTGAAGCCAGACTATGGTGGAAACAATGGTGCAGGGATCAAGGGATTTCAGAGGGGTCCGTTACCTGGGAGAAGTTAAAGCAAGCCGTGCAAGGGAGATATTTGCCACCCGCATATCGTACTCAGAAAATGAATAAGTTCTATGAGCTAAAATAGTTAGGACTCACGCTTGACGCATACTACTCTAAGTTTGTCTCACTCTTGAAGTATGCGCCACAAATGGACACGACACAGCAGGTGTCCAAATTTTGCGCAGGCTTAAATCCACCTGTAAATACCCGTCTCGAATCTATGAGACCATCAGATCTTCAGGATGCACTCATTCGAGCAGCACCTATAATTCAGGAAGTGCAAGCTAAACCAACGAGTATTAAGAACTGGACTTATAGCAACCCAAGTAGAGGAGCATTCAGACCTCAGGTTAAGAGAGTTCAAGGCCACAATCAGGGACAAAGGAAGAAAGCAAGGACAAATAACGTCAACAACTTTGTTCCTACTCACGGTAATGGCCGAAACATCCGATGTTTCCACTGCAATGAACTCGGTCACTTCAGAAGGGAATGTCCCAAGCTTAGCGAGGGACACCGTCAAGGTGCTGGCCGCGGGCAGGGAGCCGCCACCCGTGGTAGAGGAAGAGCTGCCTGCATTACCACTAGGCAAAGATGTAATGCGGAAGAAGAGGAAGACCCGACTATGGAAGCGGAATTCGAAAGAGCAACAGTCCATGCCGCTTTACACACGAAGGGCCCGAATCGCCAGTTCTTGGTAATTCAAACGCCATCGGACTATCAAGGTAAAAGTTTCAAAACCTTGATTGATTGTGGCAGTACGCATTCCTTTATCTCACCAGCGTGTGCTAAGAGATTAGGAATAGCCACAGTAGAAGCACCTATCCTACTTGTGGAATTGGCAAACGGTCGTGAGGTAACTTGTGCTAGGCAAACTGCTAAGGAGGAGTTCTATCTGGGAGGAAAGAAAACCTCAGTCAAATTCAGAGTCATGAACTTAGGCATCCATGAGTGTCTACTCGGGATGGATTGGCTTAAGCCCAATGACGCTCACATCCACTGTGGAAAGGGTCAAGTTTCCTTTCGAAACTCTGACAGAGAGTTTGTTACGACTCAAGGTGAAGCAGGAGTGGTGAGAATCCAATTAGCCAAGGTATCGCGGATCATAAAATGGGTTAGGAAAGGATTACCCGTTTATTTGATCAAACTCAACAAGTTGGATCAAAAGCAAGAGGCTCATGAGGGACCCTCTTGGCTAAAAGAATACGCTGACGTGTTCCCTGAGGAATTAACTGAACTTCCACCTCCAAGAGAAGTTGATCATGAAATAAGGCTAATACCTGGAGCTGCGCCAATTGCAAAGAGACCTTACAGAATGTCCATTCCAGAGGCTATTGAGTTGAAGGAGCAACTCAAGCAACTGTTAAACCAAGGCTACATCAGGCCTAGCAATTCACCATGGGGAGCTCCAGTCCTATTTCAGAAAAAGAAAGATGGGACACTTCGACTATGTATTGATTACCGTGGGTTGAATCAATCAACAGTCAAGAACAAGTACCCTATTCCTAGAATAGATGAGCTTCTTGACCGCCTTCAAGGTGCAAAGATCTTCTCCAAAATTGATCTCAGGTCAGGCTACTATCAAATCAGGATCAAGGATGAGGATATTCCAAAAACGGCCTTCAATACAAGATATGGGCACTTTGAATTCTTGGTTATGTCATTCGGACTTACAAATGCACCTGCCACTTTCAATAGGTTAATGCAGGATATTTTTAGGCCATATCTTGATGATTTCGTGCTTGTCTTCTTCGATGACATTTTAGTCTATTCTAAACAGGAAGAAGATCATGAACCTCAACTACGGATTGTTTTGGAGACAATGAGGTCTCATAAGTTGTATGCAAAAATGAACAAGTGTGCATTCTTCAAACGGCAGATTGAATATCTAGGATTCATCGTATCATCTGAAGGAATATCAGTAGATCCAGCCAAAGTCAGAGATGTGCTTGAATGGCCAATACCAATATCTGTCAAAGAGATACGTAGTTTTCTTGGCTTGACAGGATGGTATAGGATCTTTATCAAAAACTATGCTTTGATTGCAGCACCTCTTACTGACTTACTAAAGAAGCAGACTTCTATTACATGGTCAACTCCCGAGCAAAATAGTTTCGACCAATTGAAGCAATGTTTGGTATCAGCACCTATTCTGAGACTTCCTGATCTCAGTAAGGAGTTCGAGGTAGTAACTGATGCTAGCATTCTTGCCTTGGGGTGTGTTCTTATGCAGAAAGGTCATCCAATAGCATATTCTTCAAGGAAATTGAAGAGTCATGAAAAGAATTATGCCACTCATGACCTGGAGTTATTAGCTGTCATCCATGCTCTAAAACTCTGGAGACACTATCTGTTGGAAAATAAGTTCACTCTAGTAACCGATCATAAGAGTCTCAAATGGATTTTTACCCAGAACGAGCTCAACATGAGGCAACGTCGATGGATTGAAGTATTGGAGGAATATGATTTTGAAATCAAGTATCGGCCAGGAAAGGAGAATGTGGTTGCCAATGCACTCAGTCGCAAGGCATTCCTAAACTCCCTAATCTTGCAGAATCCATCAATGGCCAGATCTCTGGCTACAAAGGTATCTACGCCAAGCAACCCTATACTCGAATTAGCTAGAGAGGAAGCATGCCATGACTTAGCTTACCAAGCAATGATAAAAGAAATATCTGCCAAGGACCAGAATCCGAAGTTACAGGCCAAGTATCATGAATTTGCTGTTGACAATGGACTTATTTACTATAGAACAAGGCTATGTATACCAGCAAGCCAGTCACTTAAGCAGAAGATATTGTGGGAAGCTCATGACTCCCCTTTCGCAGGACATCCCGGCTATGCAAAGACTCTTAATGCAGTCAGGAAGAGCTATCATTGGGAGAGGCTCAAAGGTGACGTCCTCAAATATGTCACTGAATGTTTGTCTTGCCAACGCATCAAGGCTGAACATGTCATGATGCCAGGAAAATTACAACCACTTGACATTCCCCAAATGAAATGGGAATTCATCAGTATGGATTTTGTGGTGGGCTTACCCCAAGTCCAAGGAGGATACAACTCCATTATGGTTGTAGTTGACATGCTTACTAAGGTTGCACACCTGATTCCAGTAAAGACAAACTATAAAGCTTCCGATATTGCAAGAGTGTTTTTCAAAGAAATATTCAAGCTACATGGGTTACCTAGAAGGATCATTAGCGATCGAGATTCTCTTTTCACTTCTCACTTCTGGAGAGCTATCTTTGAAGCTATTGGAACCCAACTCTGTTTTAGCACTGCCTACCATCCCCAAACAGATGGACAAACAGAGCGAGTAAATCAAATCATTGAGGATATTCTTAGGGCTTACTGCTATCGAGAGCCAAAGAGATGGATTCAATATTTGCCGTTAGTAGAATTTGCTTACAATGCTTCTTATCAGCAGAGCATTCAAATGACTCCTTTTCAGGCATTGTATGGTCATGATTGTCGAAGTCCTCTAAATTTTTCAGATCCTACCCTAAGAGTGGAAGCTTCAAGACAAATGTTGGAGGACATGGATGACCAAATAAGGTCAATAAGACAAGACATACAAGCAGCCAAAGATAGACAAAAGGCATATGCGGATTTGAAGCGCCAAGAGAGGATCTTCGGAGAAGGAGACATGGTCTTCATTCGTGTACGCCCCAAGAGGAGCTCTTTATCTCTAGGAAAATGCAAGAAGCTAAGTCCAAGGTATTGCGGTCCGTATAAAATCCTCAAATGCCTAGGACCCAATGCTTATAAATTGCAACTTCCTGATAACCTAAAAGTTCACAATGTATTCCATATTAGTCTCTTCAAAAAGTATGTACCCAACCCAAATCATGTACTTGATGACCAACAAATTGTAATGCCTAGTCAAGGAATCCTTGAACTAAGGCCGGAAAAGATTTTAGATGTCAGGGAGAGACAGTTGAGATCTAGAACCTTGAGAGAATGCCTCGTCCAGTGGAAAGATTACCCCGAAGAGGATGCTACCTGGATGGATGAAAGCTCTCTCAATCTTCAATATCCCCAGTTTATCTCGAGATGAGGACATCTCGATTCTTCTAAGGGGGAGAGAATGTAATATTTCCGCACACTCCGTACCGTAAATATTAACTGTCCGCACGCGGTGTAAACCCTGTGCAAAGGTATTCCCTACTTCGCAAGTTATTAGTAACTTAAACAATACCATTCACGAGGTCTCCACGTCGGTAATTAAAAGCCGGGGTTGAAGACCGTATAACCGCAAGGGAACGACCGCTTGGGAAGGGCAATAGGATAAATTAAGGCAAATTTTTTTACTAATATCCCTTCCCCCAGCCGATGCATGGCTGGAGGAGAGGGAGTGTGGAGGGAGGATGGCCAAGTGAGGGACTGCATGAGGGGAGTCCTCCACGTGTGTGGAGGCCCTCTTCCCCACCCCATGCCTATATAAACACCCCCCATCAAGGGGGTGTGCTAGAGGGAGGACTGTGGGAGAGGAGCTGAAGGAGAGGACGAGCCGTGGAAGAGAGGAAGGTGAGGTCGCCGCCGACGCCGCGCTGCAGTCGCCCAGCCCTGTCCGCCAGCCGCCATCGCTGCCGCTCAGATCGCCGGCCCGCTCAGGCCGCCCCGCCACGCTGATCACGACCCCCCCCCCACGTGCTTCTGTGGAAGCTCAGAAGCTTCTTAGAAGCTTCTTTAGAAGCTTCTAAGAGGGGAGGCCTCCTTAAGGCCCCTTCCCACCCCATTTCCAAGAAGATCTCTTCATACCCTTCCCGGGACTTTGAAGAGGGGACGGTGAAGCCATAAAAGACCCCCGCAAGACCCATCGAAAAGGCTTTCGCAAGAAGATTTTAAAGCCGCAAGCCGTCCGAGATTAAATTCCGTGCCGATTCGAGTTTTCTTGAAAGACTCCTAAAGCCTTTGCCGCAAGCACCATCCTGAAAAGGAAATCTCCCGCATACAAGGATAAAGGCAGAGGTAGGAAGGCCGCATTCCGAGGGCCGTCACTCCGTAGACCACAAAGGCAAATCGGAAGTCGAATTTACGACTACGATGGCCCCAAAAAGATCACAAGGTGCGACCGCGGAAGGCTCATCTCCGAATGTACAAGTGGACATCTCCCCGAGCCCACAAGTCCAGGTTCTTTCGAGTTATTCTCGCATGATTAGACGCGCTTAGCTCATAGAGGAAATTGCATTTTTACGTTTAATTTTAATGCATACGGAAATTGGAAAGAAATACATGTGATAAAGCATCTCTTGAACATTAGGCAAGATTGAAAAATATCATGAATTTGAACAAGTTATCCACCTTAGAAGGCTAGTGGCATGTAGTTTTTTGGTGCATTATCAAAGTAATGAGTCTAAAATTAGGCAAAGAAATGGAATTTATAAATGCATTCTCTTTCGTCCTAGACATGGTAGGAATAAGTGTGTGCCGCACATTAGGCAACATACTTCTCGCAATGATTTCATAGGAAAAGGTTAGCACCATAAGGTGTTATCCGGAAAGAAATAATAGAATACTAAAATAAATGTATGGTCTTGCAAATAGCATGTAAGATGGAATAAGTTAACACTAGCTTGTATAAGTTTCATTAACTACTTCGTAGCTAGGAGAATGTTGCATATTGCATAGTCATCATGCGATAACGTCATTCATTAGAAACCGCATTTAGGAAAGATTGCATGGTTTGTCAAAGCATAGGATTCGAAAGTATAGACTACAAAGTAGTAGGCATGATTAATTGGTAAATCCTAGCAGGACCTAGGAAAGTTAGCGTACAGATTGGCAAGCATTTTACCTTACCAAGGAAAGATAAAGTTATCATGAACCATGTGATACGTAGAGGCAATCAATCGCATGTTTACGCGTATTGGTGGAATTGTATCTATTGCTCTCCGTTAGATTTAGTTTATTACCTTTAGAAGGATCATCCTCGTCACAAGATAGGTATAATTGAAGTGACTAAGTAACCTAAACCACAAGGGACTCATATGGGTATGGCTCCGTCAGTATGATAGGTATTCCAAGTGCTAACTAGGATTTAGTGCAATAATAATTCGACCTAGCTTTAGACAAAAACCGTGAATCTAAAGATCCTACACACGTTCACAAAATGTCGAAGCAATTGGATGTTCATGTATGAAATGATCTAAGGTTTTATCCTAAGGATCATGATGAAACTCCGACGGAGTTGCATATTTCTAGAACCATGGGTCAACCTAATTAGGAATGATTTGGAGGATACCCTAAAACCCTGTTACTCGGCTGGGGTAAATTCCGTGAACGGAAAACACTAAGCAATGGAATGATCCCGTGGAATTAGATGCAATACATGTGCAAAAAGCTGCAACATTGTATAGACTTGAGATTTGTCCACAAGAGAGTTTTGTCATCTCTCGAAATGAGGTTGGCAAATTAATTTACAAAAGGATGAGTAATCATCCTGTTACTCACTTTTCTTGGGGAATAATTGCCAGGGAAAAGGAAAGTTAGGTATTTGCGAATGACCCGACAATAAACTAAAGCGACATGGTCGCTGGATCCTGCCACAACAAAACCTTAAGCATTGGTAGGGTATGACCCTAACCCAAGAATGATAGGAATCTTGCCAAGTTGCAATTGATTCCGGATCGAATGCGGGTTGCATTCGGAGGAAAGGAGTCACTCCTTAACAGTTTGCCAGCCAAACGACCATTGGAATTTGATTGTGCTTGTAACAGTTTAGAAAGCACTGTTTGCATTGTTTGCTCAATGAACTAAAGGAGGAAAACATATCTAAATACTTCAGGTTGAAGCGTGAAGGGAGAGGCAGCTTCAGTTACCCGCGACTGCCTGCCTAACCCTAACCAAGGGGGTTGTTAACCGCGCCGGGAACGTGGACCGAACCCGCCGTGAGAGGTCTCTCCGTTGAGTTCTGCTTGGAGCAGGAGGACGCTTGGGTGCCAAGGGGGCTCTGGCTGTAAATCCCTCGCCTTCCGGGTCCTACACAAGAGACTAACGTGACTCGGGATTGGATCTCGAGGCCCGCATACTAGTCTACGGGCGGAAACTTGGATTAGTGATCCCTGGTGGATTACTGGATAGCCTTCGGGCGGATTATGTATACGCCTACGGGCGGAAACTCCTTGTATTTCAAAGATAAAAGGATAAAATGATAACAAAGAAGTTGTTTGGCATTGTTTTCTTTATGTCCTGTGATAAGTTTACGTGAAGGAACCAGTGCTTAACAGGGTTAATCAAGGAAGCTGTTTGTTATATGTCAAACTAATGTGTTAGGTAATTACATAATTAAAACAAACTGAGGAAAGTGCGGAGGATGGACCATGGGTCCGTCCTACGGATGGGTGGTCCCGGTTAGCCGAGAACTTTTCTCAAGGTCTTCGACGGACAGAGGATGATCGTCATCACCGAAACAAGTAAGGAGAACGATGACTTGGAGGTACCGATTACCCGATTTAGGGTGTTTTAGGGGAACGGAATGGGACTATGCCTTTTGGCAGAGACGTCGAGCCTTGCATCCCTCTCGTTTCCCATTCTCCTTGAACCAAGTGCAGCATGAATCCGCTTCAGACCGGGCGTTCTGCGTAAAGTAGTTCGATTAGGTCTGACGCTAGTCGCTGTTAGTAAATGACCAAATAATTCCGATCGATCCTAAGTGGGAAACGCCCAGGACACTTCCGTTACGTGGCAGACGCGGGAAGTCCTAGATTGCAAAACCCGCAACATTCCATGGGAGTGCCGGGTGGAGTTTTCTAGATAACCTTTCCGATGGACTGCTAAGACGTGTCCTAGACTAGAGGGTTCTAGTGGACACGTTACAGTTGGTATCAGAGCCGACTTATAATGGAATTGTTTTCATAAGATTTCATTAGAAGTGAAGTAAAGAATTTGTTCCTGTCCAAACATATTCTCATCTTCAATACTGTCTTGCAGAATTACGAGGCGTGGAATAAGTTTTTGGTGTTTCGGATGATGTTCATGACTGCAATGCATTCTCCGCATTATAGGCAGAGAATTGAAATGATGAACATCTTGGAGCAGATTTATAACCCATCACCTCTATATATAGAGCGAAGATGGACTGGGTCTTCAGGAATCTACTACATAGCTGCCCACCGGTTCGCTTATCTACAAACCAACCTGAAGAGGATCAAGTGGTTGGAAGATTTGAAAGTCGTGAAGTTGTTCATTTTTGTGGAAGGTCACGTGAATTCAACTTTGCATATTCGAGGTCGTAGAGTTGAATTAAACTCATATGTTTATGAGGAAGTAACCTGTGTAATTCCAGCTGATAGAATTAAGGTTTTGGGCCGCCATGGGAAGTATGGTTTCCAGCGGAAAGGATATCCCGAACTTCCGATGAATTATCGATTCCTAAAGATACATGACCCAAAACCCTACTATTACACAGTTCCTGTAGACAAATCCAATACAATGTTGTTCTCCCCAAACTAAATGTAATGATTGGATTATCTTCACTCGAGATGTTGTATGAGGCTACGCCATATAAATATAAATAAGGACTTCTTTTATCACTATCCGATTGTGCATCAAAGTTGTTGAAAAAAGTTAAGTAACCTCATGAGTTACGAAATAGTTGAACTAAGGATAAGCTAATGTCAATTATTATATAATAATGTTAAGAAAACTTTTACCCAAGCGCAACCCCAGGTACAGGTTCCAAATTCGCCCCCTACAGCAAGTACGACTGTGATCCAGGAGAAGAAGTTCCTCCTCAAACAGATTAAGCCACCCGAGTTTGACGGGAGAGGCAGATTCGTCCAGTCAGACGCTGAGATTTGGATTGAATCTATGGAGGACTACTTCGAAGCCGCTGGCACTGCACCTACCAATCAGGCCATGCTCGCCAAATTAAAACTCGCTGGTGAAGCCAGACTATGGTGGAAACAATGGTGCAGGGATCAAGGGATTTCAGAGGGGTCCGTTACCTGGGAGAAGTTAAAGCAAGCCGTGCAAGGGAGATATTTGCCACCCGCATATCGTACTCAGAAAATGAATGAGTTCTATGAGCTAAAATAGTTAGGACTCACGCTTGACGCATACTACTCTAAGTTTGTCTCACTCTTGAAGTATGCGCCACAAATGGACACGACACAGCAGGTGTCCAAATTTTGCGCAGGCTTAAATCCACCTGTAAATACCCGTCTCGAATCTATGAGACCATCAGATCTTCAGGATGCACTCATTCGAGCAGCACCTATAATTCAGGAAGTGCAAGCTAAACCAACGAGTATTAAGAACTGGACTTATAGCAACCCAAGGAGAGGAGCATTCAGACCTCAGGTTAAGAGAGTTCAAGGTCACAATCAGGGACAAAGGAAGAAAGCAAGGACAAATAACGTCAACAACTTTGTTCCTACTCACGGTAATGGCCGAAACATCCGATGTTTCCACTGCAATGAACTCGGTCACTTCAGAAGGGAATGTCCCAAGCTTAGCGAGGGACACCGTCAAGGTGCTGGCCGCGGGCAGGGAGCCGCCACCCGTGGTAGAGGAAGAGCTGCCTGCATTACCACTAGGCAAAGATGTAATGCGGAAGAAGAGGAAGACCCGACTATGGAAGCGGAATTCGAAAGAGCAACAGTCCATGCCGCTTTACACACGAAGGGCCCGAATCGCCAGTTCTCGGTAATTCAAACGCCGTCGGACTATCAAGGTAAAAGTTTCAAAACCTTGATTGATTGTGGCAGTACGCATTCCTTTATCTCATCAGCGTGTGCTAAGAGATTAGGAATAGCCAGAGTAGAAGCACCTATCCTACTTGTGGAATTGGCAAACGGTCGTGAGGTAACTTGTGCTAGGCAAACTGCTAAGGAGGAGTTCTATCTGGGAGGAAAGAAAACCTCAGTCAAATTCAGAGTCATGAACTTAGGCATCCATGAGTGTCTACTCGGGATGGATTGGCTTAAGCCCAATGACGCTCACATCCACTGTGGAAAGGGTCAAGTTTCCTTTCGAAACTCTGACAGAGAGTTTGTTACGACTCAAGGTGAAGCAGGAGTGGCGAGAATCCAATTAGCCAAGGTATCGCGGATCATAAAATGGGTTAGGAAAGGATTACCCGTTTATTTGATCAAACTCAACAAGTTGGATCAAAAGCAAGAGGCTCATGAGGGACCCTCTTGGCTAAAAGAATACGCTGACGTGTTCCCTGAGGAATTAACTGAACTTCCACCTCCAAGAGAAGTTGATCATGAAATAAGGCTAATACCTGGAGCTGCGCCAATTGCAAAGAGACCTTATAGAATATCCATTCCAGAGGCTATTGAGTTGAAGGAGCAACTCAAGCAACTGTTAAACCAAGGCTACATCAGGCCTAGCAATTCACCATGGGGAGCTCCAGTCCTATTTCAGAAAAAGAAAGATGGGACACTTCGACTATGTATTGATTACCGTGGGTTGAATCAATCAACAGTCAAGAACAAGTACCCTATTCCTAGAATAGATGAGCTTCTTGACCGCCTTCAAGGTGCAAAGATCTTCTCCAAAATTGATCTCAGGTCAGGCTACTATCAAATCAGGATCAAGGATGAGGATATTCCAAAAACGGCCTTCAATACAAGATATGGGCACTTTGAATTCTTGGTTATGTCATTCGGACTTACAAATGCACCTGCCACTTTCAATAGGTTAATGCAGGATATTTTTAGGCCATATCTTGATGATTTCGTGCTTGTCTTCTTCGATGACATTTTAGTCTATTCTAAACGGGAAGAAGATCATGAACCTCAACTACAGATTGTTTTGGAGACAATGAGGTCTCATAAGTTGTATGCAAAAATGAACAAGTGTGCATTCTTCAAACGGCAGATTGAATATCTAGGATTCATCGTATCATCTGAAGGAATATCAGTAGATCCAGCCAAAGTCAGAGATGTGCTTGAATGGCCAATACCAATATCTGTCAAAGAGATACGTAGTTTTCTTGGCTTGACAGGATGGTATAGGATCTTTATCAAAAACTATGCTTTGATTGCAGCACCTCTTACTGACTTACTAAAGAAGCAGACTTCTATTACATGGTCAACTCCCGAGCAAAATGGTTTCGACCAATTGAAGCAATGTTTGGTATCAGCACCTATTCTGAGACTTCCTGATCTCAGTAAGGAGTTCGAGGTAGTAACTGATGCTAGCATTCTTGCCTTGGGGTGTGTTCTTATGCAGAAAGGTCATCCAATAGCATATTCTTCAAGGAAATTGAAGAGTCATGAAAAGAATTATGCCACTCATGACCTGGAGTTATTAGCTGTCATCCATGCTCTAAAACTCTGGAGACACTATCTGTTGGAAAATAAGTTCACTCTAGTAACCGATCATAAGAGTCTCAAATGGATTTTTACCCAGAACGAGCTCAACATGAGGCAACGTCGATGGATTGAAGTATTGGAGGAATATGATTTTGAAATCAAGTATCGGCCAGGAAAGGAGAATGTGGTTGCCGATGCACTCAGTCGCAAGGCATTCCTAAACTCCCTAATCTTGCAGAATCCATCAACGGCCAGATCTCTGGCTACAAAGGTATCTATGCCAAGCAACCCTATACTCGAATTAGCTAGAGAGGAAGCATGCCATGACTTAGCTTACCAAGCAATGATAAAAGAAATATCTGCCAAGGACCAGAATCCGAAGTTACAGGCCAAGTATCATGAATTTGCTGTTGACAACGGACTTATTTACTATAGAACAAGGCTATGTATACCAGCAAGCCAGTCACTTAAGCAGAAGATATTGTGGGAAGCTCATGACTCCCCTTTCGCAGGACATCCCGGCTATGCAAAGACTCTTAATGCAGTCAGGAAGAGCTATCATTGGGAGAGGCTCAAAGGTGACGTCCTCAAATATGTCACTGAATGTTTGTCTTGCCAACGCATCAAGGCTGAACATGTCATGATGCCAGGAAAATTACAACCACTTGACATTCCCCAAATGAAATGGGAATTCATCAGTATGGATTTTGTGGTGGGCTTACCCCAAGTCCAAGGAGGATACAACTCCATTATGGTTGTAGTTGACATGCTTACTAAGGTTGCACACCTGATTCCAGTAAAGACAAACTATAAAGCTTCCGATATTGCAAGAGTGTTTATCAAAGAAATATTCAAGCTACATGGGTTACCTAGAAGGATCATTAGCGATCGAGATTCTCTTTTCACTTCTCACTTCTGGAGAGCTATCTTTGAAGCTATTGGAACCCAACTCTGTTTTAGCACTGCCTACCATCCCCAAACAGATGGACAAACAGAGCGAGTAAATCAAATCATTGAGGATATTCTTAGGGCTTACTGCTGTCGAGAGCCAAAGAGATGGATTCAATATTTGCCGTTAGTAGAATTTGCTTACAATGCTTCTTATCAGCAGAGCATTCAAATGACTCCTTTTCACGCATTGTATGGTCATGATTGTCGAAGTCCTCTAAATTTTTCAGATCCTACCCTAAGAGTGGAAGCTTCAAGACAAATGTTGGAGGACATGGATGACCAAATAAGGTCAATAAGACAAGACATACAAGCAGCCAAAGATAGACAAAAGGCATATGCGGATTTGAAGCGCCAAGAGAGGATCTTCGGAGAAGGAGACATGGTCTTCATTCGTGTACGCCCCAAGAGGAGCTCTTTATCTCTAGGAAAATGCAAGAAGCTAAGTCCAAGGTATTGCGGTCCGTATAAAATCCTCAAATGCCTAGGACCCAATGCTTATAAATTGCAACTTCCTGATAACCTAAAAGTTCACAATGTATTCCATATTAGTCTCTTCAAAAAGTATGTACCCAAACCAAATTATGTACTTGATGACCAACAAATTGTAATGCCTAGTCAAGGAATCCTTGAACTAAGGCCGAAAAAGATTTTAGATGTCAGGGAGAGACAGTTGAGATCTAGAACCTTGAGAGAATGCCTCGTCCAGTGGAAAGATTACCCCGAAGAGGATGCTACCTGGATGGATGAAAGCTCTCTCAATCTTCAATATCCCCAGTTTATCTCGAGATGAGGACATCTCGATTCTTCTAAGGGGGAGAGAATGTAATATTTCCGCACACTCCGTACCGTAAATATTAACTGTCCGCACGCGGTGTAAACCCTGTGCAAAGGTATTTCCTACTTCGCAAGTTATTAGTAACTTAAACCATACCATTCACGAGGTCTCCACGTCGGTAATTAAAAGCCGGGGTTGAAGACCGTATAACCGCAAGGGAACGACCGCTTGGGAAGGGCAATAGGATAAATTAAGGCAAATTTTTTTACTATTATCCCTTCCCCCAGCCGATGCATGGCTGGAGGAGAGGGAGTGTGGAGGGAGGATGGCCAAGTGAGGGACTGCATGAGGGGAGTCCTCCACGTGTGTGGAGGCCCTCTTCCCCACCCCCATGCCTATATAAACACCCCCCATCAAGGGGGTGTGCTAGAGGGAGGACTGTGGGAGAGGAGCTGAAGGAGAGGACGAGCCGTGGAAGAGAGGAAGGTGAGGTCGCCGCCGACGCCGCGCTGGAGTCGCCCAGCCCTGTCCGCCAGCCGCCATCGCTGCCGCTCAGATCGCCGGCCCGCTTAGGCCGCCCCGCCACGCTGATCACGACCCCCCCCCCCACGTGCTTCTGTGGAAGCTCAGAAGCTTCTTAGAAGCTTCTTTAGAAGCTTCTAAGAGGGGGGGCCTCCTTAAGGCCCCTTCCCACCCCATTTCCAAGAAGATCTCTTCATACCCTTCCCGGGACTTTGAACAGGGGACGGTGAGGCCATAAAAGACCCCCGCAAGACCCATTGAAAAGGCTTTCGCAAGAAGATTTTAAAGCCGCAAGCCGTCCGAGATTAAATTCCGTGCCGATTCGAGTTTTCTTGAAAGACTCCTAAAGCCTTTGCCGCAAGCACCATCCCGAAAAGGAAATCTCCCGCATACAAGGATAAAGGCAAAGGTAGGAAGGCCGCATTCCGAGGGCCGTCACTCCGTAGACCACAAAGGCAAATCGGAAGTCGAATTTACGACTACGATGGCCCCAAAAAGATCACAAGGTGCGACCGCGGAAGGCTCATCTCCGAATGTACAAGTGGACATCTCCCCGAGCCCACAAGTCCAGGTTCTTTCGAGTTATTCTCGCATGATTAGACGCGCTTAGCTCATAGAGGAAATTGCATTTTTACGTTTAATTTTAATGCATACGGAAATTGGAAAGAAATACATGTGATAAAGCATCTCTTGAACATTAGGCAAGATTGAAAAATATCATGAATTTGAACGAGTTATCCACCTTAGAAGGCTAGTGGCATGTAGTTTTTTGGTGCATTATCAAAGTAATGAGTCTAAAATTAGGCAAAGAAATGGAATTTATAAATGCATTCTCTTTCGTCCTAGACATGGTAGGAATAAGTGTGTGCCGCACATTAGGCAACATACTTCTCGCAATGATTTCATAGGAAAAGGTTAGCACCATAAGGTATTATCCGGAAAGAAATAATAGAATACTAAAATGAACGTATGGTCTTGCAAATAGCATGTAAGATGGAATAAGTTAACACTAGCTTGTATAAGTTTCATTAACTACTTCGTAGCTAGGAGAATGTTGCATATTGCATAGTCATCATGCAATAACGTCATTCATTAGAAACCGCATTTAGGAAAGATTGCATGGTTTGTCAAAGCATAGGATTCCAAAGTACAGACTACAAAGTAGTAGGCATGATTAATTGGTAAATCCTAGCAGGACCTAGGAAAGTTAGCGTACAGATTGGCAAGCATTTTACCTTACCAAGGAAAGATAAAGTTATCATGAACCATGTGATACTTAGAGGCAATCAATCGCATTTTTACGCGTATTGGTGGAATTGTATCTATTGCTCTCCGTTAGATTTAGTTTATTACCTTTAGAAGGATCATCCTCGTCGCAAGATAGGTATAATTGAAGTGACTAAGTAACCTAAACCACAAGGGACTCATATGGGTATGGCTCCGTCGGTATGATAGGTATTCCAAGTGCTAACTAGGATTTAGTGCAATAATAATTCGACCTAGCTTTAGACAAAAACCGTGAATCTAAAGATCCTACACACGTTCACAAAATGTCGAAGCAATTGGATGTTCATGTATGAAATGATCTAAGGTTTTATCCTAAGGATCATGATGAAACTCCGACGGAGTTGCATATTTCTAGAACCATGGGTCAACCTAATTAGGAATGATTTGGAGGATACCCTAAAACCCTGTTACTCGGCTGGGGTAAATTCCGTGAACGGAAAACACTAAGCAATGGAATGATCCCGTGGAATTAGATGCAATACATGTGCAAAAAGCTGCAACATTGTATAGACTTGAGATTTGTCCACAAGAGAGTTTTGTCATCTCTCGAAATGAGGTTGGCAAGTTAATTTACAAAAGGATGAGTAATCATCCTGTTACTCACTTTTCTTGGGGAATAATTGCCAAGGAAAAGGAAAGTTAGGTATTTGCGAATGACCCGACAATAAACTAAAGCGACATGGTCGCTGGATCCTGCCACAACAAAACCTTAAGCATTGGTAGGGTATGACCCTAACCCAAGAATGATAGGAATCTTGCCAAGTTGCAATTGATTCCGGATCGAATGCGGGTTGCATTCGGAGGAAAGGAGTCACTCCTTAACAGTTTGCCAGCCAAACGACCATTGGAATTTGATTGTGCTTGTAACAGTTTAGAAAGCACTGTTTGCATTGTTTGCTCAATGAACTAAAGGAGGAAAACATATCTAAATACTTCAGGTTGAAGCCTAAAGGGAGAGGCAGCTTCAGTTACCCGCGACTGCCTGCCTAACCCTAACCAAGGGGGTTGTTAACCGCGCCGGGAACGTGGACCGAACCCGCCGTGAGAGGTCTCTCCGTTGAGTTCTGCTTGGAGCAGGAGGACGCTTGGGTGCCAGGGGGGCTCTGGCTGTAAATCCCTCGCCTTCCGGGTCCTGCACAAGAGACTAACGTGACTCGGGATTGGATCTCGAGGCCCGCATACTAGTCTACGGGCGGAAACTTGGATTAGTGATCCCTGGTGGATTACTGGATAGCCTTCGGGCGGATTATGTATACGCCTACGGGCGGAAACTCCTTGTATTTCAAAGATAAAAGGATAAAATGATAACAAAGAAGTTGTTTGGCATTGTTTTCTTTATGTCCTGTGATAAGTTTACGTGAAGGAACCAGTGCTTAACAGGGTTAATCAACGAAGCTGTTTGTTATATGTCAAACTAATGTGTTAGGTAATTACATAATTAAAACAAACTGAGGAAAGTGCGGAGGATGGACCATGGGTCCGTCCTACGGATGGGTGGTCCCGGTTAGCCGGGAACTTTTCTCAAGGTCTTCGACGGACAGAGGATGATCGTCATCACCGAAACAAGTAAGGAGAACGATGACTTGGAGG
Source organism: Lygodium microphyllum (assembly GCF_053477565.2). Classification (NCBI taxonomy): domain Eukaryota; kingdom Viridiplantae; phylum Streptophyta; class Polypodiopsida; order Schizaeales; family Lygodiaceae; genus Lygodium; species Lygodium microphyllum. The sequence continues at coordinate 111,426,700 of NC_141151.1, forward strand.
TACCGATTACCCGATTCAGGCTGTTTTAGGGGAACGGAATGGGACTATGCCTTTTGGCAGAGAGGTCGAGCCTTGCATCCCTCTCGTTTCCCATTCTCCTTGAACCAAGTGCAGCATGAATCCGCTTCAGACCGGGCGTTCTGCGTAAAGTAGTTCGATCAGGTCTGACGCTAGTCGCTGTTAGTAAATGACCAAATAATTCCGATCGATCCTAAGTGGGAAACGCCCAGGACACTTCCGTTACGTGGCAGACGCGGGAAGTCCTAGATTGCAAAACCCGCAACATTCCATGGGAGTGCCGAGTGGAGTTTTCTAGATAACCTTTCCGATGGACTGCTAAGACGTGTCCTAGACTAGAGGGTTCTAGTGGACACGTTACAGTTGGTATCAGAGCCGACTTATAATGGAATTTTTTTCATAAGATTTCATTAGAAGTGAAGTAAAGAATTTGTTCCTGTCCAAACATATTCTCATCTTCAATACTGTCTTGCAGAATTACGAGGCGTGGAATAAGTTTTTGGTGTTTCGGATGATGTTCATGACTGCAATGCATTCTCCGCATTATAGGCAGAGAATTGAAATGATGAACATCTTGGAGCAGATTTATAACCCATCACCTCTATATATAGAGCGAAGATGGACTGGGTCTTCAGGAATCTACTACATAGCTGCCCACCGGTTCGCTTATCTACAAACCAACCTGAAGAGGATCAAGTGGTTGGAAGATTTGAAAGTCGTGAAGTTGTTCATTTTTGTGGAAGCTCACGTGAATTCAACTTTGCATATTCGAGGTCGTAGAGTTGAATTAAACTCATATGTTTATGAGGAAGTAACCTGTGTAATTCCAGCTGATAGAATTAAGGTTTTGGGCCGCCATGGGAAGTATGGTTTCCAGCGGAAAGGATATCCCGAACTTTCGATGAATTATCGATTCCTAAAGATACATGACCCAAAACCCTACTATTACACAGTTCCTGTAGACAAATCCAATACAATGTTGTTCTCCCCAAACTAAATGTAATGATTGGATTATCTTCACTCGAGATGTTGTATGAGGCTACGCCATATAAATATAAATAAGGACTTCTTTTATCACTATCCGATTGTGCATCAAAGTTGTTGAAAAAAGTTAAGTAACTTCATGAGTTACGAAATAGTTGAACTAAGGATAAGCTAATGTCAATTATTATATAATAATGTTAAGAAAACTTTTACCCAAGCGCAACCCCAGGTACAGGTTCCAAATTCGCCCCCTACAGCAAGTACGACTGTGATCCAGGAGAAGAAGTTCCTCCTCAAACAGATTAAGCCACCCGAGTTTGACGGGAGAGGCAGATTCGTCCAGTCAGACGCTGAGATTTGGATTGAATCTATGGAGGACTACTTCGAAGCCGCTAGCACTGCACCTACCAATCAGGCCATGCTCGCCAAATTAAAACTCGCTGGTGAAGCCAGACTATGGTGGAAACAATGGTGCAGGGATCAAGGGATTTCAGAGGGGTCCGTTACCTGGGAGAAGTTAAAGCAAGCCGTGCAAGGGAGATATTTGCCACCCGCATATCGTACTCAGAAAATGAATGAGTTCTATGAGCTAAAATAGTTAGGACTCACGCTTGACGCATACTACTCTAAGTTTGTCTCACTCTTGAAGTATGCGCCACAAATGGACACGACACAGCAGGTGTCCAAATTTTGCGCAGGCTTAAATCCACCTGTAAATACCCGTCTCGAATCTATGAGACCATCAGATCTTCAGGATGCACTCACTCGAGCAGCACCTATAATTCAGGAAGTGCAAGCTAAACCAACGAGTATTAAGAACTGGACTTATAGCAACCCAAGGAGAGGAGCATTCAGACCTCAGGTTAAGAGAGTTCAAGGCCACAATCAGGGACAAAGGAAGAAAGCAAGGACAAATAACGTCAACAACTTTGTTCCTACTCACGGTAATGGCCGAAACATCCGATGTTTCCACTGCAATGAACTCGGTCACTTCAGAAGGGAATGTCCCAAGCTTAGCGAGGGACACCGTCAAGGTGCTGGCCGCGGGCAGGGAGCCGCCACCCGTGGTAGAGGAAGAGCTGCCTGCATTACCACTAGGCAAAGATGTAATGCGGAAGAAGAGGAAGACCCGACTATGGAAGCGGAATTCGAAAGAGCAACAGTCCATGCCGCTTTACACACGAAGGGCCCGAATCGCCAGTTCTCGGTAATTCAAACGCCGTCGGACTATCAAGGTAAAAGTTTCAAAACCTTGATTGATTGTGGCAGTACGCATTCCTTTATCTCACCAGCGTGTGCTAAGAGATTAGGAATAGCCACAGTAGAAGCACCTATCCTACTTGTGGAATTGGCGAACGGTCGTGAGGTAACTTGTGCTAGGCAAACTGCTAAGGAGGAGTTCTATCTGGGAGGAAAGAAAACCTCAGTCAAATTCAAAGTCATGAACTTAGGCATCCATGAGTGTCTACTCGGGATGGATTGGCTTAAGCCCAATGACGCTCACATCCACTGTGGAAAGGGTCAAGTTTCCTTTCGAAACTCTGACAGAGAGTTTGTTACGACTCAAGGTGAAGCAGGAGTGGCGAGAATCCAATTAGCCAAGGTATCGCGGATCATAAAATGGGTTAGGAAAGGATTACCCGTTTATTTGATCAAACTCAACAAGTTGGATCAAAAGCAAGAGGCTCATGAGGGACCCTCTTGGCTAAAAGAATACGCTGACGTGTTCCCTGAGGAATTAACTGAACTTCCACCTCCAAGAGAAGTTGATCATGAAATAAGGCTAATACCTGGAGCTGCGCCAATTGCAAAGAGACCTTATAGAATATCCATTCCAGAGGCTATTGAGTTGAAGGAGCAACTCAAGCAACTGTTAAACCAAGGCTACATCAGGCCTAGCAATTCACCATGGGGAGCTCCAGTCCTATTTCAGAAAAAGAAAGATGGGACACTTCGACTATGTATTGATTACCGTGGGTTGAATCAATCAACAGTCAAGAACAAGTACCCTATTCCTAGAATAGATGAGCTTCTTGACCGCCTTCAAGGTGCAAAGATCTTCTCCAAAATTGATCTCAGGTCAGGCTACTATCAAATCAGGATCAAGGATGAGGATATTCCAAAAACGGCCTTCAATACAAGATATGGGCACTTTGAATTCTTGGTTATGTCATTCGGACTTACAAATGCACCTGCCACTTTCAATAGGTTAATGCAGGATATTTTTAGGCCATATCTTGATGATTTCGTGCTTGTCTTCTTCGATGACATTTTAGTCTATTCTAAACGGGAAGAAGATCATGAACCTCAACTACAGATTGTTTTGGAGACAATGAGGTCTCATAAGTTGTATGCAAAAATGAACAAGTGTGCATTCTTCAAACGGCAGATTGAATATCTAGGATTCATCGTATCATCTGAAGGAATATCAGTAGATCCAGCCAAAGTCAGAGATGTGCTTGAATGGCCAATACCAATATCTGTCAAAGAGATACGTAGTTTTCTTGGCTTGACAGGATGGTATAGGATCTTTATCAAAAACTATGCTTTGATTGCAGCACCTCTTACTGACTTACTAAAGAAGCAGACTTCTATTACATGGTCAACTCCCGAGCAAAATGGTTTCGACCAATTGAAGCAATGTTTGGTATCAGCACCTATTCTGAGACTTCCTGATCTCAGTAAGGAGTTCGAGGTAGTAACTGATGCTAGCATTCTTGCCTTGGGGTGTGTTCTTATGCAGAAAGGTCATCCAATAGCATATTCTTCAAGGAAATTGAAGAGTCATGAAAAGAATTATGCCACTCATGACCTGGAGTTATTAGCTGTCATCCATGCTCTAAAACTCTGGAGACACTATCTGTTGGAAAATAAGTTCACTCTAGTAACCGATCATAAGAGTCTCAAATGGATTTTTACCCAGAACGAGCTCAACATGAGGCAACGTCGATGGATTGAAGTATTGGAGGAATATGATTTTGAAATCAAGTATCGGCCAGGAAAGGAGAATGTGGTTGCCGATGCACTCAGTCGCAAGGCATTCCTAAACTCCCTAATCTTGCAGAATCCATCAACGGCCAGATCTCTGGCTACAAAGGTATCTATGCCAAGCAACCCTATACTCGAATTAGCTAGAGAGGAAGCATGCCATGACTTAGCTTACCAAGCAATGATAAAAGAAATATCTGCCAAGGACCAGAATCCGAAGTTACAGGCCAAGTATCATGAATTTGCTGTTGACAACGGACTTATTTACTATAGAACAAGGCTATGTATACCAGCAAGCCAGTCACTTAAGCAGAAGATATTGTGGGAAGCTCATGACTCCCCTTTCGCAGGACATCCCGGCTATGCAAAGACTCTTAATGCAGTCAGGAAGAGCTATCATTGGGAGAGGCTCAAAGGTGACGTCCTCAAATATGTCACTGAATGTTTGTCTTGCCAACGCATCAAGGCTGAACATGTCATGATGCCAGGAAAATTACAACCACTTGACATTCCCCAAATGAAATGGGAATTCATCAGTATGGATTTTGTGGTGGGCTTACCCCAAGTCCAAGGAGGATACAACTCCATTATGGTTGTAGTTGACATGCTTACTAAGGTTGCACACCTGATTCCAGTAAAGACAAACTATAAAGCTTCCGATATTGCAAGAGTGTTTATCAAAGAAATATTCAAGCTACATGGGTTACCTAGAAGGATCATTAGCGATCGAGATTCTCTTTTCACTTCTCACTTCTGGAGAGCTATCTTTGAAGCTATTGGAACCCAACTCTGTTTTAGCACTGCCTACCATCCCCAAACAGATGGACAAACAGAGCGAGTAAATCAAATCATTGAGGATATTCTTAGGGCTTACTGCTGTCGAGAGCCAAAGAGATGGATTCAATATTTGCCGTTAGTAGAATTTGCTTACAATGCTTCTTATCAGCAGAGCATTCAAATGACTCCTTTTCAGGCATTGTATGGTCATGATTGTCGAAGTCCTCTAAATTTTTCAGATCCTACCCTAAGAGTGGAAGCTTCAAGACAAATGTTGGAGGACATGGATGACCAAATAAGGTCAATAAGACAAGACATACAAGCAGCCAAAGATAGACAAAAGGCATATGCGGATTTGAAGCGCCAAGAGAGGATCTTCGGAGAAGGAGACATGGTCTTCATTCGTGTACGCCCCAAGAGGAGCTCTTTATCTCTAGGAAAATGCAAGAAGCTAAGTCCAAGGTATTGCGGTCCGTATAAAATCCTCAAATGCCTAGGACCCAATGCTTATAAATTGCAACTTCCTGATAACCTAAAAGTTCACAATGTATTCCATATTAGTCTCTTCAAAAAGTATGTACCCAAACCAAATTATGTACTTGATGACCAACAAATTGTAATGCCTAGTCAAGGAATCCTTGAACTAAGGCCGAAAAAGATTTTAGATGTCAGGGAGAGACAGTTGAGATCTAGAACCTTGAGAGAATGCCTCGTCCAGTGGAAAGATTACCCCGAAGAGGATGCTACCTGGATGGATGAAAGCTCTCTCAATCTTCAATATCCCCAGTTTATCTCGAGATGAGGACATCTCGATTCTTCTAAGGGGGAGAGAATGTAATATTTCCGCACACTCCGTACCGTAAATATTAACTGTCCGCACGCGGTGTAAACCCTGTGCAAAGGTATTTCCTACTTCGCAAGTTATTAGTAACTTAAACCATACCATTCACGAGGTCTCCACGTCGGTAATTAAAAGCCGGGGTTGAAGACCGTATAACCGCAAGGGAACGACCGCTTGGGAAGGGCAATAGGATAAATTAAGGCAAATTTTTTTACTATTATCCCTTCCCCCAGCCGATGCATGGCTGGAGGAGAGGGAGTGTGGAGGGAGGATGGCCAAGTGAGGGACTGCATGAGGGGAGTCCTCCACGTGTGTGGAGGCCCTCTTCCCCACCCCCATGCCTATATAAACACCCCCCATCAAGGGGGTGTGCTAGAGGGAGGACTGTGGGAGAGGAGCTGAAGGAGAGGACGAGCCGTGGAAGAGAGGAAGGTGAGGTCGCCGCCGACGCCGCGCTGGAGTCGCCCAGCCCTGTCCGCCAGCCGCCATCGCTGCCGCTCAGATCGCCGGCCCGCTTAGGCCGCCCCGCCACGCTGATCACGACCCCCCCCCCCACGTGCTTCTGTGGAAGCTCAGAAGCTTCTTAGAAGCTTCTTTAGAAGCTTCTAAGAGGGGGGGCCTCCTTAAGGCCCCTTCCCACCCCATTTCCAAGAAGATCTCTTCATACCCTTCCCGGGACTTTGAAGAGGGGACGGTGAGGCCATAAAAGACCCCCGCAAGACCCATTGAAAAGGCTTTCGCAAGAAGATTTTAAAGCCGCAAGCCGTCCGAGATTAAATTCCGTGCCGATTCGAGTTTTCTTGAAAGACTCCTAAAGCCTTTGCCGCAAGCACCATCCCGAAAAGGAAATCTCCCGCATACAAGGATAAAGGCAAAGGTAGGAAGGCCGCATTCCGAGGGCCGTCACTCCGTAGACCACAAAGGCAAATCGGAAGTCGAATTTACGACTACGATGGCCCCAAAAAGATCACAAGGTGCGACCGCGGAAGGCTCATCTCCGAATGTACAAGTGGACATCTCCCCGAGCCCACAAGTCCAGGTTCTTTCGAGTTATTCTCGCATGATTAGACGCGCTTAGCTCATAGAGGAAATTGCATTTTTACGTTTAATTTTAATGCATACGGAAATTGGAAAGAAATACATGTGATAAAGCATCTCTTGAACATTAGGCAAGATTGAAAAATATCATGAATTTGAACGAGTTATCCACCTTAGAAGGCTAGTGGCATGTAGTTTTTTGGTGCATTATCAAAGTAATGAGTCTAAAATTAGGCAAAGAAATGGAATTTATAAATGCATTCTCTTTCGTCCTAGACATGGTAGGAATAAGTGTGTGCCGCACATTAGGCAACATACTTCTCGCAATGATTTCATAGGAAAAGGTTAGCACCATAAGGTATTATCCGGAAAGAAATAATAGAATACTAAAATGAACGTATGGTCTTGCAAATAGCATGTAAGATGGAATAAGTTAACACTAGCTTGTATAAGTTTCATTAACTACTTCGTAGCTAGGAGAATGTTGCATATTGCATAGTCATCATGCAATAACGTCATTCATTAGAAACCGCATTTAGGAAAGATTGCATGGTTTGTCAAAGCATAGGATTCCAAAGTACAGACTACAAAGTAGTAGGCATGATTAATTGGTAAATCCTAGCAGGACCTAGGAAAGTTAGCGTACAGATTGGCAAGCATTTTACCTTACCAAGGAAAGATAAAGTTATCATGAACCATGTGATACTTAGAGGCAATCAATCGCATGTTTACGCGTATTGGTGGAATTGTATCTATTGCTCTCCGTTAGATTTAGTTTATTACCTTTAGAAGGATCATCCTCGTCGCAAGATAGGTATAATTGAAGTGACTAAGTAACCTAAACCACAAGGGACTCATATGGGTATGGCTCCGTCGGTATGATAGGTATTCCAAGTGCTAACTAGGATTTAGTGCAATAATAATTCGACCTAGCTTTAGACAAAAACCGTGAATCTAAAGATCCTACACACGTTCACAAAATGTCGAAGCAATTGGATGTTCATGTATGAAATGATCTAAGGTTTTATCCTAAGGATCATGATGAAACTCCGACGGAGTTGCATATTTCTAGAACCATGGGTCAACCTAATTAGGAATGATTTGGAGGATACCCTAAAACCCTGTTACTCGGCTGGGGTAAATTCCGTGAACGGAAAACACTAAGCAATGGAATGATCCCGTGGAATTAGATGCAATACATGTGCAAAAAGCTGCAACATTGTATAGACTTGAGATTTGTCCACAAGAGAGTTTTGTCATCTCTCGAAATGAGGTTGGCAAGTTAATTTACAAAAGGATGAGTAATCATCCTGTTACTCACTTTTCTTGGGGAATAATTGCCAAGGAAAAGGAAAGTTAGGTATTTGCGAATGACCCGACAATAAACTAAAGCGACATGGTCGCTGGATCCTGCCACAACAAAACCTTAAGCATTGGTAGGGTATGACCGTAACCCAAGAATGATAGGAATCTTGCCAAGTTGCAATTGATTCCGGATCGAATGCGGGTTGCATTCGGAGGAAAGGAGTCACTCCTTAACAGTTTGCCAGCCAAACGACCATTGGAATTTGATTGTGCTTGTAACAGTTTAGAAAGCACTGTTTGCATTGTTTGCTCAATGAACTAAAGGAGGAAAACATATCTAAATACTTCAGGTTGAAGCCTAAAGGGAGAGGCAGCTTCAGTTACCCGCGACTGCCTGCCTAACCCTAACCAAGGGGGTTGTTAACCGCGCCGGGAACGTGGACCGAACCCGCCGTGAGAGGTCTCTCCGTTGAGTTCTGCTTGGAGCAGGAGGACGCTTGGGTGCCAGGGGGGCTCTGGCTGTAAATCCCTCGCCTTCCGGGTCCTGCACAAGAGACTAACGTGACTCGGGATTGGATCTCGAGGCCCGCATACTAGTCTACGGGCGGAAACTTGGATTAGTGATCCCTGGTGGATTACTGGATAGCCTTCGGGCGGATTATGTATACGCCTACGGGCGGAAACTCCTTGTATTTCAAAGATAAAAGGATAAAATGATAACAAAGAAGTTGTTTGGCATTGTTTTCTTTATGTCCTGTGATAAGTTTACGTGAAGGAACCAGTGCTTAACAGGGTTAATCAACGAAGCTGTTTGTTATATGTCAAACTAATGTGTTAGGTAATTACATAATTAAAACAAACTGAGGAAAGTGCGGAGGATGGACCATGGGTCCGTCCTACGGATGGGTGGTCCCGGTTAGCCGGGAACTTTTCTCAAGGTCTTCGACGGACAGAGGATGATCGTCATCACCGAAACAAGTAAGGAGAACGATGACTTGGAGGTACCGATTACCCGATTCAGGCTGTTTTAGGGGAACGGAATGGGACTATGCCTTTTGGCAGAGAGGTCGAGCCTTGCATCCCTCTCGTTTCCCATTCTCCTTGAACCAAGTGCAGCATGAATCCGCTTCAGACCGGGCGTTCTGCGTAAAGTAGTTCGATCAGGTCTGACGCTAGTCGCTGTTAGTAAATGACCAAATAATTCCGATCGATCCTAAGTGGGAAACGCCCAGGACACTTCCGTTACGTGGCAGACGCGGGAAGTCCTAGATTGCAAAACCCGCAACATTCCATGGGAGTGCCGGGTGGAGTTTTCTAGATAACCTTTCCGATGGACTGCTAAGACGTGTCCTAGACTAGAGGGTTCTAGTGGACACGTTACAGTTGGTATCAGAGCCGACTTATAATGGAATTGTTTTCATAAGATTTCATTAGAAGTGAAGTAAAGAATTTGTTCCTGTCCAAACATATTCTCATCTTCAATACTGTCTTGCAGAATTACGAGGCGTGGAATAAGTTTTTGGTGTTTCGGATGATGTTCATGACTGCAATGCATTCTCCGCATTATAGGCAGAGAATTGAAATGATGAACATCTTGGAGCAGATTTATAACCCATCACCTCTATATATAGAGCGAAGATGGACTGGGTCTTCAGGAATCTACTACATAGCTGCCCACCGGTTCGCTTATCTACAAACCAACCTGAAGAGGATCAAGTGGTTGGAAGATTTGAAAGTCGTGAAGTTGTTCATTTTTGTGGAAGCTCACGTGAATTCAACTTTGCATATTCGAGGTCGTAGAGTTGAATTAAACTCATATGTTTATGAGGAAGTAACCTGTGTAATTCCAGCTGATAGAATTAAGGTTTTGGGCCGCCATGGGAAGTATGGTTTCCAGCGGAAAGGATATCCCGAACTTTCGATGAATTATCGATTCCTAAAGATACATGACCCAAAACCCTACTATTACACAGTTCCTGTAGACAAATCCAATACAATGTTGTTCTCCCCAAACTAAATGTAATGATTGGATTATCTTCACTCGAGATGTTGTATGAGGCTACGCCATATAAATATAAATAAGGACTTCTTTTATCACTATCCGATTGTGCATCAAAGTTGTTGAAAAAAGTTAAGTAACTTCATGAGTTACGAAATAGTTGAACTAAGGATAAGCTAATGTCAATTATTATATAATAATGTTAAGAAAACTTTTACCCAAGCGCAACCCCAGGTACAGGTTCCAAATTCGCCCCCTACAGCAAGTACGACTGTGATCCAGGAGAAGAAGTTCCTCCTCAAACAGATTAAGCCACCCGAGTTTGACGGGAGAGGCAGATTCGTCCAGTCAGACGCTGAGATTTGGATTGAATCTATGGAGGACTACTTCGAAGCCGCTAGCACTGCACCTACCAATCAGGCCATGCTCGCCAAATTAAAACTCGCTGGTGAAGCCAGACTATGGTGGAAACAATGGTGCAGGGATCAAGGGATTTCAGAGGGGTCCGTTACCTGGGAGAAGTTAAAGCAAGCCGTGCAAGGGAGATATTTGCCACCCGCATATCGTACTCAGAAAATGAATGAGTTCTATGAGCTAAAATAGTTAGGACTCACGCTTGACGCATACTACTCTAAGTTTGTCTCACTCTTGAAGTATGCGCCACAAATGGACACGACACAGCAGGTGTCCAAATTTTGCGCAGGCTTAAATCCACCTGTAAATACCCGTCTCGAATCTATGAGACCATCAGATCTTCAGGATGCACTCACTCGAGCAGCACCTATAATTCAGGAAGTGCAAGCTAAACCAACGAGTATTAAGAACTGGACTTATAGCAACCCAAGGAGAGGAGCATTCAGACCTCAGGTTAAGAGAGTTCAAGGCCACAATCAGGGACAAAGGAAGAAAGCAAGGACAAATAACGTCAACAACTTTGTTCCTACTCACGGTAATGGCCGAAACATCCGATGTTTCCACTGCAATGAACTCGGTCACTTCAGAAGGGAATGTCCCAAGCTTAGCGAGGGACACCGTCAAGGTGCTGGCCGCGGGCAGGGAGCCGCCACCCGTGGTAGAGGAAGAGCTGCCTGCATTACCACTAGGCAAAGATGTAATGCGGAAGAAGAGGAAGACCCGACTATGGAAGCGGAATTCGAAAGAGCAACAGTCCATGCCGCTTTACACACGAAGGGCCCGAATCGCCAGTTCTCGGTAATTCAAACGCCGTCGGACTATCAAGGTAAAAGTTTCAAAACCTTGATTGATTGTGGCAGTACGCATTCCTTTATCTCACCAGCGTGTGCTAAGAGATTAGGAATAGCCACAGTAGAAGCACCTATCCTACTTGTGGAATTGGCGAACGGTCGTGAGGTAACTTGTGCTAGGCAAACTGCTAAGGAGGAGTTCTATCTGGGAGGAAAGAAAACCTCAGTCAAATTCAAAGTCATGAACTTAGGCATCCATGAGTGTCTACTCGGGATGGATTGGCTTAAGCCCAATGACGCTCACATCCACTGTGGAAAGGGTCAAGTTTCCTTTCGAAACTCTGACAGAGAGTTTGTTACGACTCAAGGTGAAGCAGGAGTGGCGAGAATCCAATTAGCCAAGGTATCGCGGATCATAAAATGGGTTAGGAAAGGATTACCCGTTTATTTGATCAAACTCAACAAGTTGGATCAAAAGCAAGAGGCTCATGAGGGACCCTCTTGGCTAAAAGAATACGCTGACGTGTTCCCTGAGGAATTAACTGAACTTCCACCTCCAAGAGAAGTTGATCATGAAATAAGGCTAATACCTGGAGCTGCGCCAATTGCAAAGAGACCTTACAGAATGTCCATTCCAGAGGCTATTGAGTTGAAGGAGCAACTCAAGCAACTGTTAAACCAAGGCTACATCAGGCCTAGCAATTCACCATGGGGAGCTCCAGTCCTATTTCAGAAAAAGAAAGATGGGACACTTCGACTATGTATTGATTACCGTGGGTTGAATCAATCAACAGTCAAGAACAAGTACCCTATTCCTAGAATAGATGAGCTTCTTGACCGCCTTCAAGGTTCAAAGATCTTCTCCAAAATTGATCTCAGGTCAGGCTACTATCAAATTAGGATCAAGGATGAGGATATTCCAAAAACGGCCTTCAATACAAGATATGGGCACTTTGAATTCTTGGTTATGTCATTCGGACTTACAAATGCACCTGCCACTTTCAATAGGTTAATGCAGGATATTTTTAGGCCATATCTTGATGATTTCGTGCTTGTCTTCTTCGATGACATTTTAGTCTATTCTAAACGGGAAGAAGATCATGAACCTCAACTACAGATTGTTTTGGAGACAATGAGGTCTCATAAGTTGTATGCAAAAATGAACAAGTGTGCATTCTTCAAACGGCAGATTGAATATCTAGGATTCATCGTATCATCTGAAGGAATATCAGTAGATCCAGCCAAAGTCAGAGATGTGCTTGAATGGCCAATACCAATATCTGTCAAAGAGATACGTAGTTTTCTTGGCTTGACAGGATGGTATAGGATCTTTATCAAAAACTATGCTTTGATTGCAGCACCTCTTACTGACTTACTTAAGAAGCAGACTTCTATTACATGGTCAACTCCCGAGCAAAATAGTTTCGACCAATTGAAGAAATGTTTGGTATCAGCACCTATTCTGAGACTTCCTGATCTCAGTAAGGAGTTCGAGGTAGTAACTGATGCTAGCATTTTTGCCTTGGGGTGTGTTCTTATGCAGAAAGGTCATCCAATAGCATATTCTTCAAGGAAATTGAAGAGTCATGAAAAGAATTATGCCACTCATGACCTGGAGTTATTAGCTGTCATCCATGCTCTAAAACTCTGGAGACACTATCTGTTGGAAAATAAGTTCACTCTAGTAACCGATCATAAGAGTCTCAAATGGATTTTTACCCAGAACGAGCTCAACATGAGGCAACGTCGATGGATTGAAGTATTGGAGGAATATGATTTTGAAATCAAGTATCGGCCAGGAAAGGAGAATGTGGTTGCCGATGCACTCAGTCGCAAGGCATTCCTAAACTCCCTAATCTTGCAGAATCCATCAACGGCCAGATCTCTGGCTACAAAGGTATCTATGCCAAGCAACCCTATACTCGAATTAGCTAGAGAGGAAGCATGCCATGACTTAGCTTACCAAGCAATGATAAAAGAAATATCTGCCAAGGACCAGAATCCGAAGTTACAGGCCAAGTATCATGAATTTGCTGTTGACAACTGACTTATTTACTATAGAACAAGGCTATGTATACCAGCAAGCCAGTCACTTAAGCAGAAGATATTGTGGGAAGCTCATGACTCCCCTTTCGCAGGACATCCCGGCTATGCAAAGACTCTTAATGCAGTCAGGAAGAGCTATCATTGGGAGAGGCTCAAAGGTGACGTCCTCAAATATGTCACTGAATGTTTGTCTTGCCAACGCATCAAGGCTGAACATGTCATGATGCCAGGAAAATTACAACCACTTGACATTCCCCAAATGAAATGGGAATTCATCAGTATGGATTTTGTGGTGGGCTTACCCCAAGTCCAAGGAGGATACAACTCCATTATGGTTGTAGTTGACATGCTTACTAAGGTTGCACACCTGATTCCAGTAAAGACAAACTATAAAGCTTCCGATATTGCAAGAGTGTTTATCAAAGAAATATTCAAGCTACATGGGTTACCTAGAAGGATCATTAGCGATCGAGATTCTCTTTTCACTTCTCACTTCTGGAGAGCTATCTTTGAAGCTATTGGAACCCAACTCTGTTTTAGCACTGCCTACCATCCCCAAACAGATGGACAAACAGAGCGAGTAAATCAAATCATTGAGGATATTCTTAGGGCTTACTGCTGTCGAGAGCCAAAGAGATGGATTCAATATTTGCCGTTAGTAGAATTTGCTTACAATGCTTCTTATCAGCAGAGCATTCAAATGACTCCTTTTCAGGCATTGTATGGTCATGATTGTCGAAGTCCTCTAAATTTTTCAGATCCTACCCTAAGAGTGGAAGCTTCAAGACAAATGTTGGAGGACATGGATGACCAAATAAGGTCAATAAGACAAGACATACAAGCAGCCAAAGATAGACAAAAGGCATATGCGGATTTGAAGCGCCAAGAGAGGATCTTCGGAGAAGGAGACATGGTCTTCATTCGTGTACGCCCCAAGAGGAGCTCTTTATCTCTAGGAAAATGCAAGAAGCTAAGTCCAAGGTATTGCGGTCCGTATAAAATCCTCAAATGCCTAGGACCCAATGCTTATAAATTGCAACTTCCTGATAACCTAAAAGTTCACAATGTATTCCATATTAGTCTCTTCAAAAAGTATGTACCCAACCCAAATCATGTACTTGATGACCAACAAATTGTAATGCCTAGTCAAGGAATCCTTGAACTAAGGCCGGAAAAGATTTTAGATGTCAGGGAGAGACTGTTGAGATCTAGAACCTTGAGAGAATGCCTCGTCCAGTGGAAAGATTACCCCGAAGAGGATGCTACCTGGATGGATGAAAGCTCTCTCAATCTTCAATATCCCCAGTTTATCTCGAGATGAGGACATCTCGATTCTTCTAAGGGGGAGAGAATGTAATATTTCCGCACACTCCGTACCGTAATTATTAACTGTCCGCACGCGGTGTAAACCCTGTGCAAAGGTATTCCCTACTTCGCAAGTTATTAGTAACTTAAACCATACCATTCACGAGGTCTCCACGTCGGTAATTAAAAGCCGGGGTTGAAGACCGTATAACCGCAAGGGAACGACCGCTTGGGAAGGGCAATAGGATAAATTAAGGCAAATTTTTTTACTATTATCCCTTCCCCCAGCCGATGCATGGTTGGAGGAGAGGGAGTGTGGAGGGAGGATGGCCAAGTGAGGGACTGCATGAGGGAAGTCCTCCACGTGTGTGGAGGCCCTCTTCCCCACCCCCATGCCTATATAAACACCCCCCATCAAGGGGGTGTGCTAGAGGGAGGACTGTGGGAGAGGAGCTGAAGGAGAGGACGAGCCGTGGAAGAGAGGAAGGTGAGGTCGCCGCCGACGCCGCGCTGCAGTCGCCCAGCCCTGTCCGCCAGCCGCCATCGCTGCCGCTCAGATCGCCGGCCCGCTTAGGCCGCCCCGCCACGCTGATCATGACCCCCCCCCCCACGTGCTTCTGTGGAAGCTCAGAAGCTTCTTAGAAGCTTCTTTAGAAGCTTCTAAGAGGGGGGGCCTCCTTAAGGCCCCTTCCCACCCCATTTCCAAGAAGATCTCTTCATACCCTTCCCGGGACTTTGAAGAGGGGACGGTGAAGCCATAAAAGACCCCCGCAAGACCCATCGAAAAGGCTTTCGCAAGAAGATTTTAAAGCCGCAAGCCGTCCGAGATTAAATTCCGTGCCGATTCGAGTTTTCTTGAAAGACTCCTAAAGCCTTTGCCGCAAGCACCATCCCGAAAAGGAAATCTCCCGCATACAAGGATAAAGGCAGAGGTCGGAAGGCCGCATTCCGAGGGCCGTCACTCCGTAGACCACAAAGGCAAATCGGAAGTCGAATTTACGACTACGATGGCCCCAAAAAGATCACAAGGTGCGACCGCGGAAGGCTCATCTCCGAATGTACAAGTGGACATCTCCCCGAGCCCACAAGTCCAGGTTCTTTCGAGTTATTCTCGCATGATTAGACGCGCTTAGCTCATAGAGGAAATTGCATTTTTACGTTTAATTTTAATGCATACGGAAATTGGAAAGAAATACATGTGATAAAGCATCTCTTGAACATTAGGCAAGATTGAAAAATATCATGAATTTGAACGAGTTATCCACCTTAGAAGGCTAGTGGCATGTAGTTTTTTGGTGCATTATTAAAGTAATGAGTCTAAAATTAGGCAAAGAAATGGAATTTATAAATGCATTCTCTTTCGTCCTAGGCATGGTAGGAATAAGTGTGTGCCGCACATTAGGCAACATACTTCTCGCAATGATTTCATAGGAAAATGTTAGCACCATAAGGTATTATCCGGAAAGAAATAATAGAATACTAAAATGAACGTATGGTCTTGCAAATAGCATGTAAGATGGAATAAGTTAACACTAGCTTGTATAAGTTTCATTAACTACTTCGTAGCTAGGAGAATGTTGCATATTGCATAGTCATCATGCGATAACGTCATTCATTAGAAACCGCATTTAGGAAAGATTGCATGGTTTGTCAAAGCATAGGATTCGAAAGTATAGACTACAAAGTAGTAGGCATGATTAATTGGTAAATCCTAGCAGGACCTAGGAAAGTTAGCGTACAGATTGGCAAGCATTTTACCTTACCAAGGAAAGATAAAGTTATCATGAACCATGTGATACGTAGAGGCAATCAATCGCATGTTTACGCGTATTGGTGGAATTGTATCTATTGCTCTCCGTTAGATTTAGTTTATTACCTTTAGAAGGATCATCCTCGTCGCAAGATAGGTATAATTGAAGTGACTAAGTAACCTAAACCACAAGGGACTCATATGGGTATGGCTCCGTCGGTATGATAGGTATTCCAAGTGCTAACTAGGATTTAGTGCAATAATAATTCGACCTAGCTTTAGACAAAAACCGTGAATCTAAAGATCCTACACACGTTCACAAAATGTCGAAGCAATTGGATGTTCATGTATGAAATGATCTAAGGTTTTATCCTAAGGATCATGATGAAACTCCGACGGAGTTGCATATTTCTAGAACCATGGGTCAACCTAATTAGGAATGATTTGGAGGATACCCTAAAACCCTGTTACTCGGCTGGGGTAAATTCCGTGAACGGAAAACACTAAGCAATGGAATGATCCCGTGGAGTTAGATGCAATACATGTGCAAAAAGCTGCAACATTGTATAGACTTGAGATTTGTCCACAAGAGAGTTTTGTCATCTCTCGAAATGAGGTTGGCAAGTTAATTTACAAAAGGATGAGTAATCATCCTGTTACTCACTTTTCTTGGGGAATAATTGCCAAGGAAAAGGAAAGTTAGGTATTTGCGAATGACCCGACAATAAACTAAAGCGACATGGTCGCTGGATCCTGCCACAACAAAACCTTAAGCATTGGTAGGGTATGACCGTAACCCAAGAATGATAGGAATCTTGCCAAGTTGCAATTGATTCCGGATCGAATGCGGGTTGCATTCGGAGGAAAGGAGTCACTCCTTAACAGTTTGCCAGCCAAACGACCATTGGAATTTGATTGTGCTTGTAACAGTTTAGAAAGCACTGTTTGCATTGTTTGCTCAATGAACTAAAGGAGGAAAACATATCTAAATACTTCAGGTTGAAGCCTAAAGGGAGAGGCAGCTTCAGTTACCCGCGACTGCCTGCCTAACCCTAACCAAGGGGGTTGTTAACCGCGCCGGGAACGTGGACCGAACCCGCCGTGAGAGGTCTCTCCGTTGAGTTCTGCTTGGAGCAAGAGGACGCTTGGGTGCCAGGGGGGCTCTGGCTGTAAATCCCTCGCCTTCCGGGTCCTGCACAAGAGACTAACGTGACTCGGGATTGGATCTCGAGGCCCGCATACTAGTCTACGGGCGGAAACTTGGATTAGTGATCCCTGGTGGATTACTGGATAGCCTTCGGGCGGATTATGTATACGCCTACGGGCGGAAACTCCTTGTATTTCAAAGATAAAAGGATAAAATGATAACAAAGAAGTTGTTTGGCATTGTTTTCTTTATGTCCTGTGATAAGATTACGTGAAGGAACCAGTGCTTAATAGGGTTAATCAAGGAAGCTGTTTGTTATATGTCAAACTAATGTGTTAGGTAATTACATAATTAAAACAAACTGAGGAAAGTGCGGAGGATGGACCATGGGTCCGTCCTACAGATGGGTGGTCCCGGTTAGCCGGGAACTTTTCTCAAGGTCTTCGATGGACAGAGGATGATCGTCATCACCGAAACAAGTAAGGAGAACAATGACTTGGAGGTACCGATTACCCGATTCAGGCTGTTTTAGGGGAACGGAATGGGACTATGCCTTTTGGCAGAGAGGTCGAGCCTTGCATCCCTCTCGTTTCCCATTCTCCTTGAACCAAGTGCAGCATGAATCCGCTTCAGACCGGGCGTTCTGCGTAAAGTAGTTCGATCAGGTCTGACGCTAGTCGCTGTTAGTAAATGACCAAACAATTCCGATCGATCCTAAGTGGGAAACGCCCAGGATACTTCCGTTACGTGGCAGACGCGGGAAGTCCTAGATTGCACAACCCGCAACATTCCATGGGAGTGCCGGGTGGAGTTTTCTAGATAACCTTTCCGATGGACTGCTAAGACGTGTCCTAGACTAAAGGGTTCTAGTGGACACGTTACATCCTCTATAACTTGATGGGGCATTTCATGAGGGCTACTATCATGGTCGTGAGTCTCCACTCTTCTTGAAGACTCTACCTCCTCGCGTTGACGTTTTGCAGCCTCTCGACGCCCAGCAGGGAGCATTTGAGGATGTGGCACCGCATCCTGCTCAACCACAAAAGGGAGTTTCATGTACGTTGATATATATTGAGTAACATAGAATAGCAATCTTAGTGTTAAAAACAATGAATATCGGTGATTTTTCTCGGTCGATGGCGGTTGTTGGATTGAAAGCAGCCGACTGAGCGCGTTTGACAGCACGTGTAGATTTCAGTATAGATGCAGACATAGACGCGCAGCTATGTTTACTGTCATCGCGTCTGTAGTCGCATCTCCCAGCGCATGTATTCAGAGTCGCCAGCACAGAAGCTTTGACTTCAGAGTCGCATCTCCAGGCGTGTGTATTTTGCATCTTAGATGCAAGAATACACGCACTCTGCCTAGAAGCTTTGACTTCAGAGTCACGTCTCCAGGCGCGTGTATTTTGCATTCTAGACCCGAGAATACACGTGCTCTGCCCAGAAGCTTTGACTTTAGAGACGCATCTGAGAGCGCATCTATGCTGCATCTCAGATGCAAAATACACGCGCTCTGACCAGAGGGTTTGACCTTAGGGAAGCGTCTAAGAGCGCGTCTATTTAGCATCTCACACACGATTATACATGCGACAGCTCTGATAAAAAATAAATTTTTATTTCTAGAATTGTACAAATTTATCTTATTCCTGTGTTTTGTTTGCAGATATCGCATCCTGGTTTATCTAGCAATGACCCAGATTTGGATCGCATGAATGATACGTTGGGTTTGTTCGACAGAGGGGTCAATGCTTTTTTTGGAGGTTTTCCTAGTAAGGAAGACGTCATGGGAGAGATGACTAGACACCTTGGCCACTCTCCCACAGCAGACGAGGTGTTCAACGTCATGTTTGGAACGCCTTTGACGTCTTTACCTGGCACTACTTCCCAAACACCAAATGTCCAAACTCCAATTGCAAATACTCCACATGCAGCACCTGTACATGCATTGGCTGAAGCACAAGCATCAACTGACGCACGTGCATTTATAGAAGTACGTGCATCTAGCGAGGCAGAGGGTAGTCGACAGGGAGGGAGAAGGGAGAGTTGAGGGGGAAGATGAGGCTTGTGTGGGGGTTGCCTAGGAGGTGGCAAGCGATCACCCTCACCAGAAGATCACGTAGAGGAGCCTATACGCCAGTACTATAGAGTTACAAATACTAGTGGCATCTTCCATGATGATGAAGAAAGGGATGTAATGGCATACATGAGGAGCGTCATGCATGCAACATATAAAGATTGTTTCATTTACTTCACGAATCAAAAAAGTGGCTTGTGGCAGGAGGTGTTGAGGGCAGTCCATAGGAGGTACCCAAATCTTGAGGGTCAGCGATTCTCGGATGATTGGGGATTCACAAAAGTGAGGGATTTGCTTCACAACAAAAGATCTCACCTTATGACACGCACTAGGGAGTCACTGCAGAGATAGGAGGAGGGGTGTGGAGCCTATAGCCAACCACCTATGTGCCACCACATAGAGTGGAAGAAAAGTAAGAAGAAAGCAACAGAGAAAGTGAAGAGTCGCCAGCACGTAGAGGCATGACGCATCCAAATGGAAACCATGGGATCGTCGCATTACGGACCGGGCGGCAGAGAGTCGTGAGAGGCAGAGCTTGTAAGTATATTTTGATTTCTAGTTTTTTAAAATTTATATTTCTTTCAATTATTTATATAATTTGTTCTAATACATTGTGTCTCATAATTGTTTGTATATATCATAATTGTTTTGCAGACTACTATCGTTGGTAGGATACCTACTCCTAGAGAGGTAGGTTACCATCGAGGCCATAATTGCGTAGCCACATGGCTTCACTTCTATGAGGAGGGTCTCATCACTGAGGATCAATACAACCGGGTTATGAGGATTCGACAGCAAAAGAAGGTATGTTTTTCTTACTTTCCTATTAAAAGTATAGCTAATTATAACTTTTTCTTTGCAATTGTACGTAAGCAACCTTGATCTTTTGTGTGTGTAGGTAAACCCCGATGTGGAGCATAGCAAGGAGGGGGATAGTGATGCTAGTAGCCATGGTGGTGCTAGCGAAGCAACCACATGCTCTCTGGCTTTTTTTTCCAGTTCTGTTATTCGCGTCTATTTGCACATCTAAATTGTTGAAAACGTGCGTCTATACTCACATCTAAAATGCAGGGTACATGCGCTATATAATTCAAATTAATAAAAAGAAATTAAATATATTTTTTAAAAAAGAAGATTTTTGGTTTTGCGTTCTCATCTAATTGGCACTTGTAAAAGCGCGTCTATGAATGTGTCTATATGCCCATCTAATTTTCTTGTAGACGTGCTTGTAGATGCACAAAAGAAATTAAATAAACAACAATTCTATTTTTTGTATGCGCTTGTATTCATGCATGTATATGTGCGTCTACAACGCGTCTATTGGTGCGTGTAAATTTCCTCATACATGCGACTATAGACGCGCAAATAGACGGGCTGGCAGACGCACCCGTAAGATTTTCTCTCAATTCAAAAATCACGTCTAAAAGTGCATCTAAGAGGCCTTTTTGTTATAGTGTTGCATCATTAATCTAGTAAACTATGGCGGGGTCCCCTTTCCGTGTCGAAGCCAAATGATAAAGTTCGTGTCTTTGTCTGTGATTGTAACACGCTTTGGATGGATGGCTGCAAGCTGTGTATCATCGAACAAGCCGATGAGAAACCTCTCTGTAGTGGTTTGTAGGGCCTCTATGGTTGCAGCAATCCACCTTTCTACTGGTGGGCCATCCTGCACTCGTGTCCAAAATCTTCCCATCCCTTTCAGCTCTAAGTCTTGCATGACTTCTCAAACAACTTTATGAAAAGAAATTTTTGGGATGAGAAGCTCGTATCCGTGTTGGATTCTCCTTATCTCTCGAAGAGCGACAGTGCCTGGTTTCCATCTCCTCTTCTTCTGTGGTGGTCCTTGTGCTCTACAGGGAGCACCTATTGTTGCACTAGAGGAGGCTCCACCTTGTGCTCTAGGTGGCGGGCCTTGGCGTGATGTCCTCAGAGGGCCAAAACGGTGACATGCTTGCTTGGTCCGTGCCATGCAAGGAGGGCAAGACGAAGAAGAGATAGAGGTTAATGGGGATGTGAAAATGGAGGAAGTAAAGAGATCAAGATGTGAAAACAAGAAGAAGAATGAAATTTTAACCCATTTAAATCCCAAAATCAGGTTAATGGAGCTTCATATGCACTGTCCATCATGTGATCGTAAATCCATAACCTTGTATCGGAATGCGACAAAATTTCACACGCTAGACTTCGAACTAGGGGTTTGTAGGCACTTTTTTTTCAAAAAAAAATTTGGACTGTTGGCCACCCAACGAGTGTGCATGTGAAGTTTTGTCACATTCCGATACAATTTAGTATTTTAAAAATTATCCCATAACAAAATTATGGATGGATTGATAATTGAGAAAACAACACCGCGACTACTTGCCCTTAGAAACTTTGCACTACATAAAGTATACAGAGGCATTAGGAGTAAAGTCTACAATAGATCTCTATCAAGGAGCAAAATCAAAAGTTGCAAGCTAAGTATGAGGAATTTTCCATTGATAATGGACTTGTCTACTACAGAACAAGGCTGTATATACCAACAAGCCAGTCACTTAAGTAGAAGATAATGTGGGAAGCTCATGATTCTGCTTTCGTAAGACATCTTGGCTACGCTAAGACTCTTAATGCAATTAGGAAGAGCTTCAATTAGGAGAGGCTCAAAGGTGACATTCTCAAATATGTCACTGAGTGTTTGTCTTGCCAACGTATCAAAGCCGGAACATGTCATGATGCCAGGGAAACTGCAACCGCTTGACATCCCCCAAATGAAATGGGAATTCATCGGTATGGATTTTGTTGTAGGCCTACCCCAAGTCCAAGGAGGATACAACTCCATCATGGTTGTGGTTGACATGCTTACTAAGGTTGCACACCTTATTCCAGTAAAGACAAACTATAAAGCCTCAGACATTGCAAGATTGTTTATCAAGGAGATATTCAAGCTACATGGTTTACCCAGAAGAATCATTAGTGATCGTGATTCTCTCTTCACATCACACTTTTGGGGAGCTATCTTTGAAGCTATTGGGACTCAACTTTGTTTTAGCACCACTTACCATCCCCAAATGGATGGCCAAACAGAATGAGTAAATCAAGTCATCGAGGATATGCTTAGGGCATACTGCTGTCGAGAGCCAAAGAGGTGGATTCAATACTTACCTTTGGCAGAATTTGCATACAATGCTTCTTACCAGCAGAGCATTTAGATGACTCCTTTCCAAGCATTGTATGGTCATGACTGTCGAAGTCCCCTAAACTTTTCTGATCCAACCTTAAGGGTTGAAGCTTCAAGACAGATGTTGGAAGAGATGGATGACCAAATAAAGTCAATAAGATAGGAAATTCAAGCGGCCATGGATAGATAGAAGGCATATGCGGATTTGAAGCGTCAAGAAAGGGTCTTCGCAGAAGGAGACATGGTCTTCATACGCGTATGCCCTAAAAAGAGTTCTCTATCCTTAGGAGATTGCAAGAAGCTAAGTCCAAGGTATTGTGGACCATACAAAATCCTCAAATACCTAGGACCTAATTCTTATAAATTGCGACTTCCTGAGAACCTAAAGGTTCACAATGTATTCCATATCAGGCTATTAAAGAAATATGTACCTAATCCTAACCATGTACTTAATGATCAACAAGTTGTAATGCCTAGTCAAAGAGTTGTTGAACTAAGGCCTGATAGAATCTTAGATGTTAGGGAGAGACAATTAAGATCCAGAACCCTGAGAGAATGCCTCGTCCAGTGGAAATATTACCTTGAAGAGGATGCCACCTGGATAGAGGAAGGCACACTCAACCATCAATATCCCCAGTTTATCTCGAGATGAGGACATCTCGATTCCTTTAAGGGGAAGAGAATGTGACAGCCCCGTAGTAGAAATAAGCATTTCACATGAATAACCTCTTAGTAGGGATAATATTTTTCTTTTAAATTAGGAAATTATTATTATTATTATTCCCTCCTTCCCCCAGCGGATTGTCATGTTGGGGGAGAGGGAGGGAATGGTGGATGACTAAGCATCCTTGTTGGATGCTTTGGAGGGTGGATGACTATGCACACTGACATGTTAGGGGAGGGAGGATCCCCCTTGCCTCCCCTATTTAAATAGAGGACGACGCTATGATTGGGGAGGCGGGACGGCTCTCTGCAGGCATCATGAGGTAAGACATGGGGGGTATTCTGAAATACGGCACTATGAGAAGGGAAGGCCTTGAGAGGGGGAAGGATGTCCGCGAGCTACTGCAGGTGAACCAGCCGCGTGACTCTGTGGGTCCTCCCAGCATGCCGCCGAGTTGCATCACGGCCACCATTTGGCCCTGGACGCCAGCAAGCCACTGTCAAAATTATCCTCTCTCTCCTCCACGTGTGATAAATCCATTTATAGAAGCTTCCAAGAAGCTTCTTGCAAGCTTCTAAGGGGAGGGATCTAAGCCCCCCTTCCTATACCTTTTATTAACCTTTCCCCTCCCGGGTTAAATCCTTTTTAAGGGCCTTCTTAGCCCCGTTTTCCCCTGGTTCAAATCCACCTTAAACACCCCCCTGCGTGTTTAATCTATAAACCCCTTGTGTTACCCTTCATCTTTCCCCCCCTTGGGTTTGAAACCCCTAAGTCCTTTCACTCCCTTGTCCAAATGTAACGTTTCCACTAACATCCTCTAGGACACGTCTTAGCAGTCCATCGGAAAGGTTGTCTAGAAGACTCCACCCGGCACTCCCATGGAATGTTGCGGGTTTTGTAATCTAGGGCTTTCCGCGTCTGCCCCGTAACGGAAGTGTCCTGGGCGCTTTCCACTTAGGATCGAACGGAATTGTTTGGTTGTTTGCTAACAGCGACTAGCGTCAGACCTGATCGAACTACTTTACGCAGAACGCTCGGTCTGAAGCGGATTCATGCTGCACTTGGTTCAAGGAGAATGGGAAACGAGAGGGATGCAAGGCTCGACCTCTCTGCCAAAAGGCATAGCCCCATTCCGTTCCCCTAAAACAGCCTGAATCGGGTAATCGGTACTTCCAAGTCATTGTTCTCCTCGCTTGTTTTGATGATGACGATCATCCTCTGTCCATCGAAGATCTTGAGAAAAGTTCCCGGCTAACCGAGACCACCCATCCATAGGACGGACCCATGGTCCATCCTCCGCACTTTCCTCGGTTTGTTTTAGTTATGTAATTACCTACCACATTAGTTTGACATATACAAACAGCTTCTTTGATTAACCCTATTAAGCACTGGTTCCTTCACGTAATCTTATCACAGGACATAAAGAAAACAGTGCCAAACAACTTCTTTATTATCATTATATCCTTTTATCTTTGCAATACAAGGAGTTCCCGCCCGTAGGCGTATTCATAATCCGCCCGAAGGCTATCCAGTAATCCTTCCTGTGATTACTATCCCAAGTTTCTGCCCGTAGACTAGTATGCGGGCCTCGAGATCCAATCCCGAGTCACGTTAGTCTCTTGTGCAGGACCCGGAAGGCGAGGGATTTACAGCCAGAGCCCCCCCTGGCACCCAAGCGTCCTCCTGCTCCAAGCAGAACTCAACGGAGAGACCTCTCACGGCGGGTTCGGTCCACGTTCCCGGCGCGGTTCACAACCCCCTTGGTTAGGGTCAGGCAGGCAGTCGGGGGTAACTGAAGCTGCCTCTCAGGCACCAACCTGAAGCTTTAGATATATTTTCATCCTTTAGTTCATTGAGCAAACAATGCAAACAGTCCTTTCTAACTTTTACAAACACAATCAAATTCCAATGGCCGTTTGGCTGGCAAACTGTCAAGGAGTAACTCCTTTTCCTCCGAATGCAACCCGCATTCGATCCAGAATCAATTGCAACTTGGCAAGATTCCTATCATTCTTAGGGTCAGGGTCATACCCTTCCAATACATTAGGTTTGTTGTGGCAGGATCCAGCGACCATGTCGCCTTAGTTTATTGTCGGTCATTTGCTTCAAGGCAACGCCTAATCTTCCTTTCCCTTGGCAATTACTTTTCCAAGGAAAGTGAGTTAACAGGATGATTACTCATCCTCTTGTAAGTTAAATTCTTTCAATAACTTGCTGATCTCATTTCGAGAGATGACAAGACTCTTTGCGGACAAATCCCAAATCTATACAATACTGCAGCTTTGTGCACAAGTATTGCATCTATTTCACGGAATCCTTCTATCCATTTCTTAGCGTTCCGATCACGGATTTTAACCCTAGCTGAGTAACGGGATTTTGGGTTATCCTTCAAGTCATTTCTAATTAGGTTTGGCTCATGATTCTAGATTATGCAACTCCGTCGGAGTTCTTTCATTAAGACGACTGATCCTTAGGATAAAACCCTAGATCCTTTCATGAATAAACAACCGATCGCTTCGACATTTTGTGAATGCATGTAAGATCCCTAGATTCACAGTTTTTGTCTTAAGCGAGGTCGAATTATCCTTGCACTAAATCCTAGTTATCACTTAGGATTCCTATCATATTGACTCAGTCATGTTTATACGAATCCTTGATGTTTATATTACCTAGTCAATTCAATTAGGCTTGTTCTGCGACAAGAATGATCCTTCTAGGGTGATAAACCAAATCTAACGGGATCCAATTCGCGTAAACATGCGATTGATTGCCGTTTCCTTGGTAAGGTAAAATTACTTACTAATATGTACGCTAACTTTCCTAATTAATCAAGCCTACTACTTTGTAGTCTATGCTCTCGAAACTTATGCCTTGGCGAATCATACAATCTTTCCTTGGTGTACGATAATTTGGTTACTAACTTTTCCTAGGACCTCCTACTAGGTCTTACATCAATAGTCGTACCTACAACCTTGTTGTTTACCCTTTTTCATTCTATGCTTTTACACCTAATTACTGCTCTTAATGATTGACCTTTTTCTTATGACGACTATGAAATTTCTAACATTCTCCTAGCCACGAAGTCGTTGGTGAAACACAAGCGAAACTAGTGTTATTCTATTCCATCTTATAACTATTTTGCAAGTCATAAGTTCACTTTAGTACCCTATTAATTCTTTCCGAATGAAACCTTATGGTGCTAGCCTTTCCCTATAAAATCATTATGAGAGGTATGTTACCTAATGTGCAGCATACGCTTATTCTACCATATCTAGGATGACAAATAATGCACATATAAATTCCGTTTCCTTGCTTAGGATTAGATTCTTTACCTTGATAAGGTACCATCTACATGCATCTAACTCTCTAATCGTTCAATCTTTTATAATGTTCAAAAGATGCATTTCTTTCAATTTCCATATGCTTTTAATTTAAACGTAAACATGAAATTCCCTTTCTAAGCGCGCCTTAACATTTCCTTATGCGGAATTAACACGGAAGAACCTGGACTTGTGGTGTCGGGGTGATGTCCACTTGCACATTTGGAGTCGAGCCTCCCGCAGTTGCCTCTTGGGATCTTTTTGGAGCCATTGCACACGTAGGTTAGGTTTCTGAACTCGCTTTCGTCGCCTACGGATTGTTCTGCTTTGACACGCAACCTTCCGGCCTTTGCTTTCCTCGTAGACGGAAGATCCTTTTACGGTAGGTCGCTTGCGGAGAAGGGCCTTAAAAGACTTCGCGGGACCCTTTCCGTCGGTCTAGTGGGATCCTTATGGACCCTCTCCAATTCCCGAAAAAGGGGTGTTAATGGTCCTTCTTCGAAATTGTGGTGGGGAAGTGCCTTTGGAAATGGGTGGAAAAGGGTGGAAAAATGGGGTCGTGGGAAGGGGGTTTAGGGAGGCCCCCCTATGGAAGCTTCTATAGAAGCTTCCAAAGGAGCTTCTGAGAGCACGTGGGCAGGGTCGTGGATGACGTGGCAGTGGGATGGCGGCCTGGCGAGTGACGATCAGCGTGGCGGACGGAGGGGTGGTAGCTGCAGAAGATCGGCGGCCAGGGCGACGGCAGAGCGGACTGGCGGCGGAGCTGGGTGGCAGCACGGCGGCAATCTTCAGCGCTGGCGGCTTCTCCTTCTTCTCTCCCTTCACACAGACCTTTCTCCCTCCTCCTCTCTCCCTCTCTAAGCACACCCCCATCAAGGGGGTGTTTTTATAGGCCGTGGGGGTGGGGAAGGGGTCTCCCCCCACGTGGGAGAACTTCCCATGCAAACCCCACTTTCCCATCCCCCCCCACACACTCCCTTTCCTCCAGCCATGCATCGGCTGGGGGAAAGGGATAAATACATAAAAAAATTTGCCTTTAATTAATTGAATTGCCCCTCCCAAGAGGGTGTTTCCGTGCAGCTTGCGGTTTTGAACACCCGGTTCGATTTACCATTCGCAGAGGACCCTATTTCCCTCGTGCGGCTCACACATTACGTGGCCAATAATTTAAATGCGAGAGATACCCTTTGTACAGGGTTTGCATGGCGTACGCAAGGTTAATATTTACGGTACGATCACGCGGAAATATTACACCAAAGATCTCCCAAGGCCCCCTTCATATGCTTTTGGAACCACACACATACACACACCTTTTTTTTTCTGTGTATATACCCCTATAGGGCTTTTTTTAAAGGTTTTGTAGACCTTTCCCTCCCAAAGAAACTAAGACCTTAAAGGTCTTATTACAGCTCTTCGTGGATAAACCCTTATTTGTTCCTTGTCTTTCCAAAATACCCTTGGGACTTGATTTTTCCCCTACTCAAAAAAAGAGAAGAAGAGTATTGACGTGCAAGGGAGCGATGGTGGAATTCCGAAAAGGAGTGTCAAGATTCTTCCACGTTCGAAGGACTACAACTGCGATGCCGCCTAAGAAAGTCCAAGGAGTAGCTGCGGGAGGGTCATCTCCCGGTATCCATGTGGATATCTCACCCCAAACCCAGGTTTTTCCTTCTTAATTTTATATCGGTTTTAATTCAATCGTGCAAGATGAATTGTTAAGGATAAGATATATTTTGTCCTAGTTATTTATGACGAAGGAACTTAGTTTAATTAAACATGCAAAATAAATAAAGTATAAGCATAGTTTTCCTTCAAAAAGAATTATGCATTGAAACGAATTATGAGCAAGATTATTTACCCACTAAAGTATTATACTTCGATTAAGTCTAGAAGGTATAAAACTGCATCTTGCACTATTAACCCCTATTCTTTTTACAAGGAATCATCATGGAAGGTGCGAATCATGAAAGGTTTCTTACGATGCTTAAACTCTAGGAAGTTATCATTGCTAACTGCATAACTTAGCAAGGGAAAGATTGCTTGTTTGGCATGAGTTTTGTTTGCAAGGAAAAAGGAAGATTAATTGAATTTACCTAACCTCAAATCAATAAAGTTTAGGATTGAAAAAATCAATTGACACATAGATAACAAATTGTGCGGAGGTGATCTCGATATTACCTTCTAAAAGTTAACCAAATTAATATAAACTTAGAAATACCTATGCTATGAAATATTCATTGGGAATGAATTAAAATCCAAGAAACATTTATACCTTGAATGTTTCCCTACATTCCCTGATTGTAGGATCAGTAAATTGTAAATGTAAAAGAACTAGGGTTTATCCCTGAGTTTCTTAAAAGAAAATAATAAAGCTAGGAAACCCTAGGTCTAACAAACGTCAGCTTAAAAAAACTGAAACATATTGTTTCGTAACTCCATTATCACATAGTACGACGCAGGACTTGCGCGGCAAGTACGAAATCATATGGTCTTGTGATTGATTCACAAGAAGAAAGGCTAAATTCCCGCAACAAGGATGGTGGATCCTTATGCAAGTTATCTTGCAAGAGAATGTATACTTTGATATCCTTCTAAGTAAGGAAGGTTAAAAATCGAAAACTAAAGTATCTAATGAACTTTAGGGTTTGACCAAGTTGGGTTAATAGGGTACGCCCTAACCTAGAATATAAGGGATCTTGCCAAGTTGCAAGACACCCCGAATCGAGTGCTGGATGCATTCGAAAGGAAATATTCCTTCCTTAGCAGTTTGCCAACAACAAAAATTGATCAATGGAAATGTTTGTTCTTACTAGAGATTTTTGAGCACTTTTTCACTTGTTTGACCAATGAATTACAAAGTAAACAAGTATCTATACTTCAGGTTGAAGGCCTGAAGGGAGTGGCAGCTTTAGTTACCCCCGACTGCCTGCCTGACCCTAACCAATGGGGTTGTTGACCGCGCTGGGAACGTGGACCGAACCCACCGCGAGAGGTCTCTTGGTTGAGCGCTACTTGGAGCAGGAGGACACTTCGGTGCCAGGGGGCTCTGGCCGTAAATCCCTTGCCTTTCGGGTCCTACACAAGAGGCTAACGTGACTCGGGATTGGATCTTGAGGCCCGCATGCTAGTCTACGGGCAGAAACTTGGAGTAATGATCCATGTGGATTGCTGGATAGCCTTCGAGCGGATTATAGACAAGCCTACGGGCGGAAATCCTTGTATTTCAAAGATAAACATGATGATATGTTAATAAAGAACTTGTCTGATATTGTTTTTCAATGTCACGTGATAAGATTACGTGAAGGAACTAGTGCTTAACGGATTAATTAAAGAAGCTGATTGTTACATGTCCAATTAATGTGTTAGATAATTACATAACTAAAACAAACCGAGGAAAGTGTGAAGGATGGGCTATGGGTCCGTCCTATGGTTGGGTGGTCGCGGTTGGCTAGGAACTTTTCTCAAATCTCGAAGAACAGTGGGATGATCGTCAAAGGACACGAACAACGAAAGCATTGACCTAGAGTTATGTCTTACCCGATTTACGTCGTTTTAGGGGAACGGAATGGGACTATGCCTTATGGCAGAGAGGTTGATCTTTGCATCCCTCTCGTTTCCCATTCTCCTTGAACCAAGTGCAGCGTGAATCCACTTCGAACCTGGCATTTCTGTGTAAAGTAGTTCGCTTGGGTCCGACGCTAGTTGCTGTTAGGAAATGACCAATCAGGAAAATCCTAATTCCGGTCGATCCTAAGTAGGAACAGCCAGAATACTTCCGCTACATGGCAGATGCAGAAAGCCCTAGATCGCAAATCCTGTAACATTCCATGGGAGTGATGGGCGGAGATTTCTAGACATCCTTTCTGATGGACTGCTAAGACGTGTCCTGGATGATACTAGTGGGCACGTTACAAAAGACACATATCACACATGAGTAAAACTATGCTAAATAGTTTATACAATTCATAAAATTTTAAAATATTAACTTAGTACACACCATATAATGTGTGATAGAGTTTTTGCCCCATGCCTCCACCATGTTTTCGTAGAAGCTATGCACAACATTGATAAATTCTTGCTCACCTTCATTGTTAAACACCATCTTACGAAGTAAGGGAGCCAATTTGTTAAGACTTATCCAAACCTTATCTTTGGCCAATCTTGTTTTTCCTCCATTACTTCAATCAGGAACTGCAAAATGTAACTTTTTCCACCCATCGTAGTCCTGTGGCCTACGAACCATGGCATTCCCTTCCTCATTGATGGGTACTGAGAGAAACTTCCTAGCCTTTGCTCCTCCAAAGCAAGGCTTTTTTGGCAAGTTACCAGATTTTCCTTATCTCTCCTTCCTCATTGATGGGTACTGAGAGAAACTTCCTAGCCTTTGCTCCTCCAAAGCAAGGCTTTTTTGGCAAGTTACCAGATTTTCCTCATCTCTTCTCATCTTTTTCACTCGTCAATTGATATGTAACGTGTCCACCTGTTCACTTGTATGCCACGTCTTATCAGCCCATCGGGAAGAGAGTCTAGAAAGCGCCACCGGATACTCCCACGGAATGTCATGGGGTTTGCGATCTAGGTCTTCCCAAGTCTGCCACGAAGCAGAAGCATTCCATCCGTTCCCACGTAGGACCAACGTGAATGAGGGTTTTCCTAATGGTCAAATTCCTAGAACGATAGCTAGCGTCGAACCCCACGTGAACTACTTTACGCAGAAACGTCAGGGTCGAAGTGGATCCATGCTGCACTTGGTTCAAAGAGAATGGGAAACCAGAGGGATGCAAAGCTCGACCTCTCTGCCCATAAGGCATAGTCCCATTCCATTCCCCTAAAATAGCATAAATCGGGTTTCTAGTTTCCTAGATTCTAGGTCATCGTTCCTTGCTATCATCTCCGTTGAGAAAAGTTCCCGGCCAATTGGGACCACCCATCCATAGGACGGACCCATGGCCACATCCACCGCACTTTCCTCAAGGTTTCTTTAGTTTTCTAATTACCTACCACATTTTGTTTGACACGCAAACACAGCTTCCTTAATTAGCCAACCGATTTCTTCACATAACTTAGCACTGACATA
Organism: Lygodium microphyllum; assembly: GCF_053477565.2. Taxonomy (NCBI): domain Eukaryota; kingdom Viridiplantae; phylum Streptophyta; class Polypodiopsida; order Schizaeales; family Lygodiaceae; genus Lygodium; species Lygodium microphyllum. The sequence goes on from NC_141151.1 coordinate 111,458,397, forward strand.
GAAAAACAATGTCAAGCAAGTTCCTTTTCAACAATTGATCTTATTTATCTTTGGAATACATAATCTAATCCACCTTGAAGGCAATCCATAATCCGCCCAAAGGCAATCCAGCAATCCGTAGGGATTACTAATCCAAGTTTTCGCCCGTAGACTAGTATGCGGGCCTCGAGATCCAATCTCGAGTCATGTTGGCCTCTTGTGTAGGATCTCGAGGCCAGGGATTTACGGGCAGAGCCCCCCTTGCAGCCAAGCATCCTCTTGCTCCAAGTAGCACCCACGGAGGGACCTCTCGTGGTGTGTTCGGTCCACGTTCCTGGTGCGGCTAACAACCCCATTGGTTAGGGTGAGGCAAACAGTCGGGGCAACTGATGCTGCCTCTCCCTCCAAGACTTCAAACTGAAGCATTAATTATTTTTCCATGTTTAATTATTTGAGCAAAGCAATACAAACAGTGCTCCTAAACTGTACAAACACAATCAATCCAGTGGTCGTTTGTTTGGCCAACTTCTAATAAGGAGTAAATCCTTCTCTCCAAATGCATCCAGCATTCGATCTGGGATCAATTGCGACTTGCCAATATCCTCAAGGGTTTGTTTGTTTATCATTTTATCCTTGGTTTAGGGTTTATACCCTATCAACTCAAATTAGTAAACATCTTAGGTTCCTTAACTAAGACAGTAAATCCTGGCGACTTTGTCATTGCTCGTTGCCCTAATTTGGCAACTCAGTAGCAGGATGACTACTCATCCTCTTGCAATTTAAGCTTGTACTTGGAACCTGCCAACCTTGTTCCAAGGAGTGGAAAATCTATCTTGTGATTTAAACACAAAGCCATGCGACGTTGCAACTTGTGCACATGTGTCGCATCTAACTCATGGGATCATTTCTCCCATAACGATTGATTAATATTTCAGGCAAAAATATTACATTTTCTCCCCCTCAGAGGAATCGAGATGTCCTCATCTTGAGAAGAAGTGGGGGTACTGTTGGTTGAGAGTACTTTCATTCATCCAAGTAGCATCCTCTTCAGGATAATCTTTCCACTGGACGAGACATTCTCTCAAGGTTCTAGATCTCAAATGCCTCTCCCTAACATCTAAGATCCTGTCGGGCCATAGCTCAAGGGCTCCTTGGCTAGGTATTACAACTTGTTGATCATCAAGCACATGACTAGGGTTAGGTACATACTTCTTCAGTAAATTGATATGGAATACATTATGAACTTTTAGCTTCTTAGGGAGTTGTGACCTGTAAGCATTAGGCCGTAGGCACTTTACAATCTTGTAAGGTCCACAATATCTTGGACTTAGCATAGGGAACTCTTCTTGGGACGTACATGAATGAAGACCATATCTCCTTCAGTGAAGGATCTATCTTGACATTTTAGGTCCGCGTAAGCCTTCTCTCTATCCTTGGCGGCTTTGATGTCATGTCTTATTGACTTGATTTGGTCATCCATATCTTCCAGCATATGCTTTGAAGCTTCAACCCTTAAGGTTGGATCCGAAAAGCTTAAGGGACTTCGGCAATCGTGCCCATACAATGCTTGAAAAGGGGTCATCTGAATGCTTTGTTGGTAGGAAGCATTATAGGCAAACTCAACCAATGGCAAATATTGAATCCACTTCTTGGGTTTGCGGCAACAATGTGCCCTTAGCATATCCTCAATAACTTGGTTGACTCACTCTGTTTGGCCACCATCAGTTTGGGGATGGTAAGCTGTACTGAAACAGAGTTGAGTCCCAATGGCTTCGAAGATAGCCCTCCAGAAGTGTGATGTGAAGAGAGAGTCACAATCACTAATGATTCTTCTAGGTAACCCATGCAGTTTGAATATCTCCTTGATGAACAACCTTGCGATGTCTGAGGCGTTATAGTTTGTCTTAATAGGAATAAGATGTGCAACCTTGGTGAGCATATCCACCACAACCATAATGGATTTGTATCCTCCCTGAACTTGGGATAGGCCAACAACAAAATTCATACTGATGAATTTCCATTTCATTTGGGGAATGTCAACTGGTTGCAATTTCCCTAGCATTTTGACATGTTCGGTCTTAATAATGTGTCGACAAGACAAATATTCCGTGACATATTTGAGAACATCACCTTTAAGCCTCTCCCAATAATAACTCTTCCTAACTGCATTGAGGGTCTTGGCATAGCCAGGATGTCCTAAAAAAGGGGAGTCATGAGCCTCCCAAAGTATCTTCTGCCTGGGTGACTGGCTTGCCGGTATACATAATCTCGTTCTATAGTAGAGAAGTCCATTATTGATAGAGAATTCTAGACACTTTTCCTGTAGCTTCGGGTCTTGATCCTTGATAGGGATTTCCCTTACATCTTTTGATAGGTTGGATCATGGCATGCCTCTTATTTAGCTAGCTCAAGTATTGGGTTGTTTGGCATGGATACCTTTGTGGTTAGAGATCTGGCTGTTGATGGTTCTTGCAGGATTAGAGTATTTAGAAAAGCCTTGCGATTGAGTGTATCAGTAACTACATTCTCCTTTCCAGGCTAGTATTTGATTTTAAAATCATACTTCTCCAGCACTTTAATCCATCGACGTTGCCTCATATTGAGCTCATTTTGGGTAAAAATCCATTTGAGAGTTTTATGATCCGTCACTAAGGTAAACTTATTACCTAGCAAGTAGTGTCTCCAAAGTTGGAGAGCTTGGATGACAACTAATAGCTCCAGATCGTGATTAGCATAGTTTCTCTCATGGCTCTTCAGTTTCCTCGAAGAGTATGCTACAGGATGACCTTCTTACATAAGCACACATCCTAAGGCAAGTGTGCTAGCATCAGTTATTACTTCAAACTCCTCACTAAGGTTCGAAAGTTTCATGATAGGTGCTAATACCAAGCTTTGCTTTAATTTGTCAAAACTAGATTGTTCCAACAGGTGATTATACAATTGATGTTTGCTTCTTCAGTAGATCCATCAGAGGTGCTGCAATCAGAGCAAAGTTTTTGATAAAGACCCTGTACCATCCTGTCAATCCAAGAAAAATATATATTTCTTTGACAGTTATAGGTGTTGGCCATTCTAGAACGTCTCTAACCTTGGCCGGATCTACTGAAATTCCTTCAGCTGAAACAATGAATCCCAGATATTCAATCTGTTGCTTAAAGAATGCACACTTCTTCTTTTTGGCATAAAGCTTGTGTGTCCTCATTGTTTCAAGAACAATGCGAAGCTGGGGTTCATGATCTTCTTCCTGTTTGGAGTAAACTAAGGTATCGTCGAAGAAGACGGGTACAAAGTCATCAAGATATGGTCTAAAGATATCCTACATTAACCTATTGAAGGTGGCATGTGCATTCGTCAGCCCGAATGACATGACCAGGAACTCAAAATGCCCATATATTGTATTGAATGCCATCTTTGGGATATCCTCTTCCTTGATCCTTATCTGATAGTATCCAGACCTAATATCCGTCTTGGAGAAGATCTTCCCACCTTGAAGATGGTCAAGAAGTTCATCTATTCTTGGAATAGGATATTTGTTCTTAATGGTTGATTGATTCAACCCTCTATAATCAATACATAGCCGAAGCGTTCCATCCTTCTTCTTCTGGAACAGCACTGGAGCTCCCCATGGAAAATTGCTAGGATGAATGTAGCCTTGATCTAACAGTTACTTGAGTTGCTCCTTTAGCTCAATCTCTTCCGAAATGGACATTCTATATGGTCTCTTTGCAATTAGTACAGCTCCTGGCACTAGCTTGATTTCATGATCAACTTCCCTTTAAGGAGAAAGTTTTGTCAGTTCTTCAGGAAATACGTCTATGTACTCCTTTAGCCATGAAGGTTCTTCACTAGACTCCTAATTCTGATCTAGCTTATTAAGCTTAATCAAATCGACAGGTAGCCCCTTTCTAACTCCTTTTATTATCCGAGATGCTTTGGCTAATTGAATTTTTGGCTTCCCAGCCTCTCCTTGTTGAGTTGTGATCAATTCCCTTTCAGAATTTCGAAAGGAGACTTGGCCCTTTCCACAATGAATGTGGGCATCATTAGGTTTAAGTCAATACATTCCAAGAAAACACTCATGGATAGCTAGGTTCATAACCCTAAATCTTGACTAAAGTCGACTTTCCACCTAGCAGGAATTCCACCTTAGTAGTTTGCCTGGTGCAACTGACCTCATGACCATTTGCTAATTCCACAAGTAAGGTAGGTGCATCTATTGTGGCTATTCCTAGTCTTCTTGCATAAGCTAGTGAAATAAAGGAATGCATACTGCCACAATCAATCAAGGTTTTGAAGCATTTACCTTGATAATCCGATGGTGTCTGAATGCTCGAAGGTTGGGTGTGGTTGAAAAGGTGCCCATCACACCTTATGAAATATATGTTGCCGAGGATGGACACACCAAGGAAATAACAATCACTGGTGAGCAAATTCTCCGTATAGCAAAGTTGGTGGGTTCCAAAAAGAAACAATCTGGGAAAAATCCTTCATAATTCCAGAAAGTGAATTCCCTCTACTCCCTTAAGTAGTCTTCACTCATGAATAATAATAATGACCCAAATTTCTACACCTTCCACTCTGTACAAAACATCCGAGTTAATGTATCCATCAGTAGAAAGATTTTCTTCTAGCAGCGTCTTGTCATATACTTTGGGGCTGAAGGATTAAGGGAGATTCTTGTATCACAAGAACCTATAATCTTCCCAATGCTAGACTACAATGCATCCTTCAATGTACATGTATTTATCCTATTACAATAGTTTCTCATGAATTAGAACGAATTGTATGGACCTATCCGTCCAATGCTATGCAAATTGTGCATACTGTAGCTAGCACAAAGCTTAGATTCCAAGGCATTATTAGAAGCATACTGGGGCCTAGACGTCTTGCTGAAATCAATGTATCTGTGAATCCATTCATCCTTCCCCTTATAAAATACAACTTAAGTTTAGACGTTTTCATCTTCATACTCTACTAAGGCAACATGGCATTTCCAAGATTTTTTGGGCACAAAGGGGAGAAATCTCTAGACTTTTTGGAGCACTTAGAAATTGCCTTCCTAGTCACAGGCCGGGATGATGAAGCAACCAAAGTACGGGCCTTCTCTTTAGTTCTAAAGGGTGATGCTCGAGTGTGGTATCAAGCTCTCCCGGAGGCTACAAGGGGTAATTGGGAGGATCTCAAGACCGCATTCATGCACAAGTACCAAGATACAGAGCCACCTGAAGATATTTGGAGACAACTCTTAGATCTTCGCCAAACCTTACCAGGGGAGTACAAGCATATGAAGGAATGTTTATAAAATTGTGGGATAAATGGACAACCTCTTTAGCCGAGGGAGAAAGAGTACCTAATTGCCTTAAGAAAGATTGTTTTCTAGGCGGACTCCATCCTCTACTAAGGGAGAAGGTCAAAGGAAAGTTTTCCACATCCTATGAAGAATCAGTCACTTATGCGAGGGAGAAAGATAGAAAATTGAAGTATCAAGCCCAGTTGAAGGGGGGAGTTGAGCCCATACAGGTTTTACCAACCATGCCAAGGCCTAGAGAAATAGCAGAGGCTCCACTTGAACCAGAGATACCACAACAAGAGCTCCTACAATGCATAACTAATCAACTTGAAAGCCTTTCGTTAAATTTGGTGCAAGGAGTACGACCTCCTCCCCTCATAAATGAAGGCAATCGAGGTCCACGAAGACAAGAAAGAGAGTATGTTTGCTATAATTGTGGGGAGATTGGCCATGGTATGTACTTTTGCCCTCATCCCAGGCGTTTTGTAGAAAATGGGTTCCAACCAAGAAGGAGGGGACAACAAGTGACACCACCTAGGGAAAGGTTTGTTCCACCAAATCCAGGGCCTCCACCACCAGTTCAAGTTCTCCAACATCCTTGACCACTTGCAGAGGTGCCGCCCTTGCTTGTCCAACCGCCAGAGAATCATGATGTTAGGATAATTAGTTTAGATGAGAGTGATGTCAAAGGGAAGGCCAAAGTAGTAGAGGTTGATCTCAGGTCAGGTTGATCTTCTTCTTCAAAATTGATCTTAGGTCAGGTTACTATCAGATAAGGATCAAGGAAGAAGATATCCCAAAGACGGCCTTCAATACAAGATATGGGCACTTTGAGTTCTGCTTATGTCATTCGGGCTTACGAATGCACTTGCCACCTTCAACAGGTTAATGCAAGATATCTTTAGGCCATATCTTGATGATTTCGTGCTTGTCTTCTTCGACAACACTTTAGTCTATTCTAAACATGAAGAAGATCATGAACCCCAACTTCGGATTTTCCTAGAGACAATGAGGTCGCATAAGATGTATGCTAAGATGAAGAAGTGTGCATTCTTCAAATGCCAAATCAAATATCTGGGATTCATAGTATCAACAGAAGGAATCTCAGTGGACCCAGCCAAGGTTAGAGATGTGCTTGAATGGCCAATACCAACATCTGTCAAGGAAATACCTAGCTTTCTTGGATTGACAGGGTGGTATAGGGTCTTCATAAAAAACTATGCCTTGATTGCAGCACCTTTGACGGACTTACTAAAGAATAAAAATTCCATTGCATGGTCAACTCTCGAACAAAATAGCTTTGACAGATTGAAGCAAAGTTTGGTATCAGCACCTATTCTAAAACTTCCAGACCTCAATAAGGAGTTCGAGGTAGTAACTGATGCTAGCATACTTGCCTTAGGGTGTATACTCATGCAGGAAGGCCATCCTGTAGCCTACTCTTCAAGGAAATTGAAGAGTCATGAGAAGAATTATGCTAGCATGATCTAGAATTTCTACCTATTGATCCCAGTTTTTTACAACCCGGGATTATTACCACGAAATTTTGCCAAAGCCCCTATCAAGAGCTTACCATATCACATTGGGTTTACTCTTTAAGCACTAGGTATGCTACATTGCTTCTCAATTATGATAACTATAGCAAATGGGGGGAACAAGTTCTTAGAAGGCATTTCAATGTAAAGGGTAAAAGGGATGGTTATCTTAGTGAAGATGAAAATGGATTACATCTAGGAGTTGAGTGAATGCATAGATTTTTCAAACGACTAGCCTCCAACTACACATGGGGCCCGTCTGCATCACTAAGATTTGGCATCTATCACCATCATTAGAGGACACCTCACCCTAGCACACAAGTCAATATCCACATCATGGTGTCATTTGGATCTTGCACAAAATCTTACAAGCACAGACCCCTTTTGTCACATGCTTATCTGTATTTATATACATATGGGAGACTAAAGTCAAAGCAGCTTTTAGAAGCCGTTTTTTATAATCTCAATAACTCCCAAGAAAAAGCCAATTTCAAGAAAATTCTCGCAATGACTGATTGATTTTGACCTACAAAGTTACAGAAGAAACTTTTTTCAAATTCCTCACGGATTTGAAGTTACAAAGGCACAGATTGCTGGCTACATGCAATTTTCTTCTCTCTTTCACCACACCAACTTTCCACTCTGTCCTTCTTGTAAATATATTATAATAATGTGCTTTGGGCACCCACCTCTTGTAATCTAGCTCCATTTTGTCTATTTTTTCTACCACCACCCTTGGCTTCTTGCATGATGACCAAGGTGGGGACTTGTCCCATCCACTATGCTCCATATTTTCAAAGATGCCATATATCATCTAGGATTATGTTAATCAAGAAGATTAGCTTAATCTAATCCCTCATGGAGGCTATATAAAGAGCCCATGGAGAATGAAGAAGGGGGAGGAAGGACAATGACAAGCCCATGAGAGCACTCTAGAATATCCTCATCTCTTTGAGGTAAGCTATGAGTGAGTTCTTTTATTATGTAGCATAATAGCAAGCTTCCTCTACCTCTTCTCCTATTATCTCCCTCTCTTCTCATCATCTCATTCCATGTAGTATAATGGCAAGCTTCCTCTACCTCTTCTCCTATTATCTCCCTCTCCTCTCATCTTCTCATTCCATCTAGTATAATGGCAAGCTTCCTCTACCTCTTCTTCTATTATCTCCCTCTCCTCTCATCTTCTCATTCCATGTAGCATAATGGCAAGCTTCCTCTATCTCTTCTCCTCTTGTCTCCCTCTCCTCTCATCTCTCTCTCTTATATTACAATATGGTGTCTAGTACATATATTCTCTCTTGTAAATTTGTGTCTTGGTTCTCTTGATTCTCTTTGAGAAAAGGGGGAGGAAGGAGAATGACAAGTCCATGAGAGCACTCTAGAATATCCTCATCTCTTTGAGGTAAGCTATGAGTGAGTTCTTTTTTTTATGTAGCATAATGGCAAGCTTCCTCTACCTCTTCTCCTATTATCTCCCTCTCTTCTCATCTTCTCATTCCATGTAGCATAATGGCAAGCTTCTTCTACCTCTTCTCCTCTTGTCTCCCTCTCCTCTCATCTCTCTCTCTTATATTCCAATATGGTGTCTAGTACATATATTCTCTCTTGTAAATTTGTGTCTTGGTTCTCTTGATTCTCTTTGAGAAAAGGGGGAGGAAGGACAATGACAAGCCCATGAGAGCACTCTAGAATACCCTCATCTCTTTGAGGTGAGCTATGAGTGAGTTCTTTTATTATGTAGCATAATGGCAAGCTTCCTCTGCCTCTTCTTCTATTATCTTCCTCTCCTCTCATCTTCTCATTCCAGGTAGCATAATGGCAAGCTTCTTCTACCTCTTCTCCTCTTGTCTCCCTCTCCTCTCATCTCTCTCTCTCTCTTATATTCCAATATGGTGTCTAGTACATATGTTCTCTCTTGTAAATTTGTGTCTTGGTTCTCTTGATTCTCTTTCAGAAAAGGGATGTCCTAGCCCATCCTTCCTTGGGCTAGGTGGTGCCCCTCTTTAGTTCTCTTAGTGAGGATTGGAGGTTGGATGGGTAAGAGGCAACCCGTTCATCATTTCAGCCCTCACCTATCATCCACGCTCTAAAGCTTTGGAGACACTACCTGTTGGGTAACAAGTTTACTCTAGTAACTCACCATAAGAGTCTGAAATGGATCTTTACCCAGAATGAGCTCAACATGAGGCAACCTCAGTGGATTGAAGTGTTGGAGGAGTATAACTTTGAAATCAAGTACCGACCAGGAAAAGAGAATGTAGTTGCCGATGCACTTAGTCGCAAGGCATTCCTTAATTCCCTAATCCTATAGAACCCATCAACAATTAGATCTCTAGCTACAAAAGTATCTATGCCAAACAATCCAATACTTGAGTTAGCTAGAGAGGATGCATGCCATGATCCGGCCTACCAAACAATGCCAAGGGAGATCTCTATCAAGGATCAGAACCAAAAGTTGCAGGCAAAGTATCATGAATTCTCTATTAACAATGGACTTGTCTATTATAGAACAAGGCTGTGTGTACCAGCAAGTCATTCACTTAAGCAGAAGATATTGTGGGAAGCTCATGATTCCCCTTTTTGAGGACATCTTGGCTATGCCAAAAATCTCAATACAGTTAGGAAGAGCTACCATTGGGAGAGGCTTAAAGGTGATGTTCTCAAATATGTCACCGAGTGTTTGTCTTGTCAACGTATCAAAGTTGAACATGTGAAGATGCCAGGGAAACTGCAATCGCTTGACATTCCCCAAATGAAATGGGAATTCATCAGTATGGATTTTGTTGTAGGCCTACCCCAAGTTCAGGGAGGATACAACTCCATCATGGTTGTGGTTGACATGCTTACTAAGGTTGCACACCTTATTCTAGTAAAGACAGACTATAAAGCCTTTGGCATTGCAAGATTTTTTATCAAGGAGATATTCAAGCTACATGGTTTACCCAGAAGAATCATTAGTGATTGTGATTCTCTCTTCACGTCACACTTCTGGAGAGCTATCTTTGAAGCTATTGGGAATCAACTCTGTTTTAGCACCACTTACCATCCCTAAACGGATGGCTAAACAGAGTGAGTAAATCAAATCATCGAGGATATGCTTAGGGCATACTACTGTCGAGAGCCGAAGAGGTGGATTCAATACTTACCTTTGGTTGAATTCACCTACAATGCTTCTTACCAACAAAGCATTCAGATGACCCCTTTCCAAGCATTGTATGGTCATGGCTGTCAAATTCCCCTAAACTTTTGAGATCCAATCTTTAGGGTTCAAGCTTCAAGGCAGATGTTGAAAGAGATGGATGACCAAATAAAGTCAATAAGACAGGACATCCAAGCGGCCAAGGATAGACAGAAGGCATACGTGGATTTGAAGCATCAAGATAGAGTCTTCGAAGAGGGAGACATGGTCTTCATCTGCGTACACCCTAAAAATAGTTCCCTATCCTTAGGAGATTGCAAGAAGCTAAGTCCAAGGTATTGTGGACCGTACAAGATCCTCAAGTGCCTAGGACCTAAAGCTTATAAATTGCAACTCCCTGAGAACCTAAAGGTTCATAATGTATTCCATATGAGCCTATTGAAAAAGTATGTACCTAATCCTAACCATGTAGTTGATGACCAACAAGTTGTAATGCCTAGTCAAGGAGTCCTTAAACTAAGGCCTAATAGGATCTTAGATGTTAGGGAGAGACAATTAAGATCCAGAACCTTGAGAAAATGTCTCGTCTAGTGGAAAAATTATCCCGAAGAGGATGCCACTTGGATAGATGAAGGCACACTCAACCATCAATATCCCTAGTTTATCTCAAGATGAGGACATCTCGATTCCTCTAAGGGGGAGAGAATGTAATATATCAAATATTTCATGCGAAATTTTTTTCTCCCTCGCGGCGACAGTTCGTGCTGGAGGGGGAGAGGGATTTAGAAAGGCGAGCAAGCTCCTCGTTGGAGCTTGCTTAGCCTCAATGGCCATGCCTCGTGACATGAAGGGAGAGGGAGGATCCCCCTCCCTCCCCTATTTAACAAAAGGGGCTGCTGCCAAGGAGGGACGAAAGGAGAGAGGAAAGGAGGTGCTGCCGTGAGAGCTGATGAGGGAGTGTAGTGTGGGCCCTATCCTACCGCTGTGGTCATGAGAAAAGGAGGGAGTGAAGGACGTCAAACTACAGTGCTGTCGTGGGCTCGGAACCGCTGCCTCAGTTTGGAGATGCCGCTGCCTGTAGCCGCAAGCCGTCGTCGCCGTTAGAGTCTCCCCCTCACACCACCCCTCGACGTAATCTTTTGGAAGCATAGAAGCTTCTAAAGGGGGGGCCATCTTAGCCCCCATTCCCCTTGGCCTTTAAACATTTTATTAACCCCCCCAATTTTAATCCTCTTAAGGCCTTTCACCCCCTTATTGTGTCTTTCAAAAACCTTATTATTACCCCCGTGTCCTTAAAAAAACCCAAGGCTCCCTTCTTATGTTTTTTGGAACCTCATCCCCCCCTCGTGTTTTAAAGGATCATAAGCCCCTTTTCCCCCTATAAAGAGTGAGCTTAGAGGTCCTATTATTACTCCCCCCCCCCCCGCGTGCTTTTAAAATTCACTTATCCCCCTTTCCTTAAGCCCCCTTTTTCGTATTTTATAAATCCTCAACCACACCCCCTGCATATTGACCCTTAAACCCTTTCCTTGGGCATCCTGAAACCGCACCCCCCATGTTAATCCCTTAAATGCCTATCCCTTGGTTTTGGAACCACCCCTCTTTCCTTCATGTTTAAACCTTCCCTAGTCCCTCCCCTTGTGGTGTATTGACACACCCTTTCCTCCAAGTTTGACCTAAGGGTCCTTCGACCTTACTTATAACCTTTATGGTTACTATATTCCCTTGGAGTTCTCTCTCGCACCTTGTGTCTTTTCCATCCCTTTTCATTCCTCGTTTGAACGAGTCATTAAAAGGCCATTAAGCCTTCCCCATGGCTTCAATGGATCTTAGTCGTAAAAGATTCAGAAACACCCTTTCGAACTCTCCGACTTCAAGGAGGGAGCCTTCCAAAAACTACTTTCGACAGGCGGTGCAAGGGAGTGACGGTGGAATTCCTAAGAGGAGTTGTAAAGCTGCTTCCACGTCCGAAAAACTACAATTGCAAGGCTTCCTAAGAAAGTCCAAGGTGTAGCCGCGGGAGGGTCATCTTCCGGTATCCATGTGGATATCTCACCCCAAACCCAAGTTTTCCTTATTAATTTTTATTTGATACCGTTGTAATTCAATCATGCAAGGTTAATTGATAGAAATAGGATATATTTTTGTCCTAGTTGTTCACGACGAAGGAACTTAGTCATTAATACATTTAATGGAACATGCAAAATAAATAAAGCATAAACGTATTTCTAGCAACTAGCTTTATGCATTCAAATGAATTATGAGCTAATCATTACCCATTAAAATAGTATACTTTGGTTAAGCCTAAAAGTATAAAACTGCATCTCGCACTATTAACCCCTATTCTTTTTGCAATTAATCATCATGGAAACTGCAAATCATGAAATGATTCTTACGATGCATAATCTCTATCAAATTATCATTGTCAACTGCATAAATTAGCAAGAGAAAGGCTGCTTATTTAGCATGAATTTTGTTTGCAAAGAAAAGGGAAGATTAGTTGAAATTAACCTTGCCTGACCTCAAACCGATAAGTTAAGGATTGAAAATCAATTTACGCATAGTCAACGAATCATGTGAAAGTAATTTCGAAATTATCTTCTAGAGTTAACCAAATTGGCATAAAACCTAAACACCTAAGTCGCGGAATACTCATTTCGAATAAGTTAAATTCCAAGAAAGGCCTATACCTTAAATACTTGTCCACATTCACTGAATGTAGGGACAATGAATTGTAATCGTAAAGTGAACTATGGTTTGTCCCTAGGAATCTTACAAAGATGAAACTTGGAAACCCTAGGTCTAACGACGTCAGTATAAAGAACCTCAAACAGATTGTTTCGTGACTCCATTGTCAAATAGTACGATGCGATACTTACGCAGCAAGTATGAAGTCATATGGTCTTGTGATTGGATCACAAGAAAAAGACCAAATTCTCGCAATGAAGATGGCGGATCCTTACGCAAGTTATCTTGTAAGAGGATGAATACTTTGGTATCCTTCTTGAGTAAGGAAGATTAATTGGAAATTAAAGACCACAAACTGAAGTACCCAATGAACTTAAGGTTTGACCAAGTTGGGTTAATAGGGTATACCCTAACCCAAGATATAGGGAATCTTGCCAAGTTGCAAGCCATCCCGGATTGAGTGCTGGATGCATTCGAAAGGAAGGATTCATTCCTTAGCACTTAGCCAACAACAAAAACAATCAATGGAAATGTTTGTGCTTGCTACACATTTTAGAGCATTGTTTGGCTTTGTTTGATCAATGAATTAAAAGATAAATGGATATCTATACTTCAGGTTGAAGTCTTGAAGGGAGAGGCAGCTTCAATTACCCCTGACTGCCTTCCTGACCCTAACCAAGGGGGTTGTTGTGACCGCGCCGGGAAAGTGGACCAAACCCACCACGAGAGGTCTCTCCGTTGAGCACTATTGGAGTAGGAGGACGTTTGGGTGCCAGGGGGGCACTGGCCATAAATCCCTCACCTTCCGGGTCTTTCACAAGAGGCTAACGTGACTCTGAATTGGATCTCAAGGCCTGCATACTAGTCTATGGGCGGAAACCTGGAATAGTAATCCCTGTGGATTGCTGGATAGCCTTCGGGCGGATTGTGGATAAGCCTACGGGCTGGCTGGACTCTTTGTATTTCAAAGATAAATATGATGACCTGTTAATAAGGAACTTGTCTGATATTGTTTTTCTATGTCAAGTGATAAGATTACGTGAAAGTACCAGTACCTAACGGGTTAATTAAGAAAGCTGGTTGTTACATGTCCAACTAATATGTTAGGTAATTAAATAACTAAAACAACTCAAGGAAAGTGTCGAGGATGGGCCATAGGTCCGTCCTACGGATGGGTGGTCCCGGTTGGCTAGGAACTTTTCTCAAATCGCGATGGATAGCAAGAGAATTGTCAAAGAACACGAACAACAAAAGTGTTGACCTAGAGTTATGATTAAACCCGATTCACGTTGTTTTAGGGGAACGGAATGTGACTATGCCTTATGGCAGAGAGGTTGAGCTTGCATCCCTCTCGTTTTCCATTCTCCTTAAACCAAGTGTAGCGTGAATCCGCTTCAGACCTGGCCTTTCTAAGTAAAGTAGTTTGCTTGGGTTGGACGCTAGTTGCTGTTAGGAAATGACCAATCAGGAAAACCCTAATTCAGGTCGATCCTAAGTGGGAACGGCCAGAATATTTCTACTACGTGGCAGATGCGGAAAGCCCTAGATCGCAAACCCCGTAACATTTTATGGGAGTGCTCGGCAAAGCTTTCTAAACTTCCTTTCCAATGGACTGCTAAGACGTGTCCTGGATGACACTAGTGGACACATTACACATTCTATTTGGATGCGACTCCATGAGGACCATTTTCAGCTCGTACCAGCTTTGGGCATTCTTATGTGGTAGAGGTCATTCAAGAAAACCTTCCCTGAGCTCATGACCCTTTGGCAAGAAAGTGGAGTATCCTTGATATACCATCTTCTTCATGGATTGTGACCTTTGGAAGTGTAACTATGGCCCACACAATGGACATGCATGATAACCTGAGGTAACCAAACCTGTCCCAACACCTGTATCCTCCAATAAATACAAACTTGAATGAGCTATGATAGATATTACCAATGAGAACAGAAGCCTACTTACCTGAGAACTTTCCAAATCTCGGAAAGTCATGCATCATCCAGATGACAATGGCTCGAATATTGGTGGACCGTCGATCATCATGCTTACTCATATCTTGCACGGTGACCCCCTCCTCCCACAAAGTCTTAAGCTCATCGACTAATGGACGAACATGCACGTTCATATTTTTGACTTTGTAGCAGTAAGGAATGAGCAAGCTAAGGATGAGATGTCCTTTCTTTGTAGAAAGCCACGGAGGGATATTATAGTTGACAAGGACTATAGGCCACATACTGTAAGAAGTTAAGCGCAGATCGAATGGGTTCACGCCATCCATAGCATGATTGAGCCAAAGATTCCTGTACTCTCGGGCAAAGCCTTGGAAGGTAGAGTCAATGTGGCTCCATGCAAGTAAATCAATTGATATTCATTGAACTCCATCTGTGGACCTATTCTACACATGCCCCATTGTCAAGCTCACCATGTTGGATGCACGAAACATGTGGTTTATGTAGGGAATAAGCGAAAAGTGTCTAAGAACTTTTTGAGAGATGGTTTGCCCTTGCAAGTCCTGTCAATACCTGTGAGCACTACACTTTGTACATGTCTCCATAGTATCGTATTCTCCTTGAAATAGTATGCAATTGTTGATACATGTATGGATGCTGTTGTAGTCCGTGCCAAGCTTTCGTAAACCATGTCGCACATCATCACAAGACTCAGGTATCGTATTTACAAGTTGTAATATGTGATACTTCAGTAACCTGAAAAAATATCATAAACCACCTCGAAAAAGCACAAATACTTTTTATGATAGTGCCAAAAAGTCCCATCATATAATGGTATGGATGCTTCCTCTCTAAGCGGATTATATGTCTCAATATCCATGGGCATCAATGCATATTCAATTATCTTGCATATACAATGCATGATTGATATGCACTTTTCTTACCATTTTCTCAAAATCTAAGATCACATGATCAATGATCTCTGATAGAAACTTGACAAAGCATCGTACGTGTTCTATAGACAATTGACATTTTCATCTAATTGCTAGCTTACATTGTTGATATGGGACACGCTGATTAAGATACACCTCGCGATCCTGAACATCACGACCTTCATCATTTTCCATTTGGTCTACGTTATGACAAAAAATTTGTCCTTGTTATCATTCTTTTTTTCTTTCTGAAATTGTCTTAGAACGGGTTTCTTCTCTTGTAACTCAACAAAATTAACGTATGTAAAGTCTCCACCCACCCACAAATTAACGTATATCGAAGTGTTTCCTATCTCGTGGTATTGTATCGGACCTCACTGGATCTCCCCACCACCACCACCACTACCACCACCACAACCACCACCACCACCACCACCACCACTACTACTACTACTACTACTACTACTACAAATTAAAAAAGAATATGTTAAAGAACAAGATCTTACCCTCTCTTTGTTTTTTATCCATTCATTCCCTTCTCTCCTTCCTTCTCTCTCTCTTTTTCTCTTTCTTTATTATGTTGTATGTTTATTCCATCTCTCTTATTCATTCTTTCTTTTTCTCTTCCTCTCCCTCTCTCATTTCCTTTAACAAAACATCTCTCTCTCTCTCTACTACCAATTTCCTTTAAGAAAATATATATCTCTCTCTACTACCACTACCACTACTACTACAATAAACAAGAAAATAAGAAAAAGAAAAAAAAAACAACAACAACTACTACTGATACTGCTACTGTTGCTGCTACTGATGTTGCTATTGCTGCTGCTACTGCTACTGATGCTGCTACTACTGCTACTGCTGCTGATACTACTGCTACTGCTGCTGCTACTACTGCTACTGCTACTACTGCTACTGCTGCTGCTACTGCTACTGCTACTGCTGCTGCTACTGCTACTGCTACTACTACTGCTACTGCTACTACTGTTGCTGCTACTACTGTTGCTGCTGCTGCTGCTACTACTATTGCTACTGCTACTACTCCTACTACAATAACAAACAAGAAAACTAAACAACAATAAACAAGAAAATAAAAAAAATACTACTACTACTACAATAACAATAACAAACAAGAAAACTACTACTATTATTGCTGCTGCGCTACTACAACCACGACTACGACGATTACGACTACGACTACCACAACAACAAACCACTACCACTACAATAAACAAGAAAAGAAGAAAAAACAACAACTACTACTACTACTAAAACAACAACAACAAATAAGAAGAGAATAAAAAAGTACTACTACTACTACTCCTACTACTACTACAACAAACAAGAAAAATACTACTACTACTACTACTACCATGACTACAACGACTACGACCACAACCACGACTATGACCAGGATCACGACTAGGACTACCACAACAACAACAAACAAGAAATAAGAAATTAAACAAAAAAAAACTACCAGTACCACTACCACCACCACTACTACTACTACTACTACTATGACTACCACAACAACAACAAACAAGAAATAAAGAAATAAAGAAATAAAATAACAACAACAATAACTAATACTACTACCACCACTACTACTATATTAAATAAGAAAATAAGAAATTAAAGAAGTACTACTACTACCACCACTACTACTACTATCACTACAAACAAGAAAAAAATATATTAAAGAATAACAACAACTACTACTACTACTACAAACAAGAAAAGAAGAAATTAAAAAAACATGATCTTACCCTCTCTTTGTTTTTTATTCATTCATTCTCCTCTCTCTCTCCCTTCCTCTCTCTTTCTCTATTATGTTTAATATTTTCTCCCTCTCTCTCTCGTTCTTTCTTTTCTTTTCTCTCTTCCTCTTTCTCTCTCATTTCCTCTCTTTCACTATAACAAAAAGGCTCCATAGACGCGCTTGTAGACATAATATTTGAAGTGTGTTAAAAAATGTCGGACACGTTTATTACCACGTCTACTGTCGCATTTAAAAGCGTGCTTATAGTGAAACTTGCATGTGCATATTGACGCGCTCCGTAAATATATAATAATATTTATAAAAAAGTAGATATATTCATATTCTCCATCTATACACGCATGTAACTGTGCGTCTAAAAAGGCATGTGCTCTGTAAATTTTTTACGATAATAGATGCACATTTTTCCTGCAATTTAGACGCGCTGATAGACGCGTAAAACATAGGTATGAAAAAAAAACCACAGCCACATGCTCTCTGGTTTTTTCCCCCCCATCAACATCAAATTGTATGCTTAGGGAAAACAGAGAAAGATTATTTTGAGGATTTTTGTACTGAAAACAAAACAATGTATGTAGAACATGAAATTTCATATATATAGATGAAACGTTTTTACATGATGAGTTCTAGTGCTTGTGACCTCAAGCATGATCATGGTAGCAAGCACTAGCTTGAAGTAATACATATAAAAAATGAAAACTACAAGCCAAGGGGAGGCATGCATGCATGGGGCTCCTCTACATCTCCTTAGAAGAGGCATCATCGTTGCTACCACCACCGCTGCTGGTGCTGTTGCCGCCACCGCTATTGCTAGTCCCCCCTTTGCTATCCTAAACTGCATCAAGGTTCACCTACACAAAGGATTAAGGTATATAAATACCATTACAAATAACAAATTAGAGTTACCTATACTTTTTATGTAAAAAATAAAGCATACCTCTTCTGGTCGTGGAATCCTCATGGCACGATTATATTGCTCCTTCGTGATGAGTCCCTCCTCGTAGAAATGCTGCCAAGTGGATGCTCGGTTATGACCTCGATGGTAGCCTACCTCTCTAGGAGTAGGCATCCTACCAACGATATGATACTACAAAACAATTTGAACATACAATATATTAGAACACACTACACAATGAATTTAATTATAAATTTTAATTTTAAAAAAGAAATCAAATAATACTTATAGACTCAGCCTCCCATGACTCCCTGCCACCCCATCCATAATGCGACGATCCCGTGGTTGCCATCTGAATATGTCACATCTCTGCATGCTGGCGAATTGTCCTTATCTCTGCTGCTCTCTTCTTGGCCTCTTTCCACTCCCTGTGGTGGCAATTGGGTGGTTGGCCATATCCAGGGCACCCCTGCTCTTGTCTCTGCAGTGACTCCTTGGCGCGTGTCATAAGGTAACATATCTTGTTATGAAGCGTGTATCTCACCTTTGACCGTTCCCAATCATCTGAGAATCGTGAATTCTCGGGATTAGGGTACCTTCTATGTACTGCCCGCAGCACCTCTTGCCATAAACCTTTTTTTTGGTGCTTGAAGGGAATCATACAATCTTTATATGTGGAATGCACGACACTCCTCAAGTAGGCTATCACTTCCCTCCCCTCAAGGTTATGCAAGATACCATTAACATCAATGACAGAGTAGTACATTTGTGGAGGCTTACCTCTCTCATTTCCCAGTGAGGGTGATCGAGAGTCATCTCCTAGGCAACCCCCATAAAGCCCTCGACCTCCTCGTCCTTCCACACAACTATCCCTCCTTCCTCGACGGGCACTACCCTCTACCTCACTCGATGCACGTGCTTTTGTAGATGCACATGCTTCGGTCGATCCATGTACTTCAGCTGATCCCTGTGCATCAGCTGATTTGTGTGTATGAATAGTGCGTGGAGTACCTGTTAGTAGAGGTGTACCAAGTTTTAGTGTGCCAAGGTTTGGTGTTTGTGCGGCAGTGCTAGGCAAAGATGTGATAAGTCTCCCAGACATGACACTAAAAGCCTCCTTTGCAGTGGGAGGGCGACCAAGATAATTGGTCATCTTCCCCATGAATTGCTCCTTGTTTGGAAAACCTCCAAAAAAGCTACTAACACCTCTAGAAAAATCCGCTAAGGTGTTGTTCATGCGTTCCAACTCAGGATTTGTGCTAGAAGATCCAGGATTCGGCCACATATACAAGCAAAAATCCATTACTACCCTGTGCAGATAAAATATATTACATGCTGCATCTATATCTGCATCTATACCCGCATCTATCAGCATGTCCATTCCTGCGTCTATACTTGCGTCTACACTGTCATCTAGATGCGTTGATAGACGTGCACAGTTGGACCATATTTTGCAAACTGTTATAAAAAATGTGCAAAAAAACCTCCATAGATGACAATCTATAGCATGTAAAGAGAGAGAGAGAGAGAGAGACAAATAGACAGAGAAAGCAAACAAGATTGAGAGAGAGAAGAAGAACTCACCTTCTTTGCTTGTTCCGACGACGGGTGGCGGCTCGGTTGCAAGCTCCTTGTCCTCCTTCTCCCTTCCCTTGGTAAGTTGCTTGAATCTTCTTCTCTTCCTTGATGTTTGGCTCTTGTTCTTTACTCTTTGGCTCTTCCTTTCTCCTGTCCTCTTTTTACTTTTATTTCCTTTCCTCACTGTCTTCATGAAGTGAGATAGACATGATTAGTGATGTCGAGCTCAAACTACAGAAAATGTGCAAAAAACAAAGGAAAGCATTGGTTTGAAAAGAAAGTCACAACTTTTTTTAAATTTTCTTAATATTTTCATGGCGCATCTGTAAGTGCATGTAATTGCGTGTGTATATACGCCGATAAGACATATAACATATGCTGATAGACGCGCAATTACAATTAAGTTGGTTAGATGCTACCTTTTGGTTGTTTTTGGATCAACATGACTTTACTAGTCTTTCAATATCAAAATGTTTGCCTCCATGTTGTAAGTATCAATGCATTTAGGGAATATGACATATATACCAAATGAAATCATATATATCCTTATGATTCAGGTGTAATTATGTCGTCATCTTCTACTAGTATGGGACATGCTGAGTCAAGAAACAGTACATCCTCCAATGAGGATGAGACATTGCATCTTCAAAATTGAGACGCTTGGCTATGACGGAAAATCAAATGTATGTGTGATCGTTGTCGATGATGTTTTTTTTGAGCACGTCGAATCACAATGTCACACCTCAGCATGTACGGAGAGTGGGACTAAGAAAAAGACCCATTAATTTTTATCGCTTGATTTGCACAAATATTATTGGTCTATGTTGCGTCTTCACCATTAAACAAAACCTCATTTTTTTAATTAAGTAGGATGCGGTACCACATCCTCAAATGGTCCCTTCAGGGCATCGAGAGGCTGCAAAGCCTCGATGCGAGGAGACAGAGTCCTCAAGAAGAGTAGAGATTGATGACGAGAATAGCAGCCCTCTTCAAATGCCCCATCAAGTTTTGGAGGAAGAGATTTTGGACAACATGGTGCACGATTTATTTTTCCATGAGGTTCGGGGGGAGGACGCTACCAGAGAGACAGATGACCCGCTAAACATAGTATCAAAAACTCCATTGTTTGCATTGTATACTTGTGCGCAAAGACATTGGGAGTTACAGAATCATCCCTGTTTCCTGTTGATGCAAAATCATCACTAGGAAGTGACTGTGTGGTCAAATACCACTTTCGCCAGTTTTGCAGATTTTCCCTTGTGAGGGTGAAGCTGTGGTTTTTGCAGTGACAGAATTTTTTGCAGTGTTCTGTAATGGCATCTGATTCTCTTTCACAGATTGTCACTGAAAAGCTTGACAAGAACAACTTCCAAGCATGGAAGTTTAGAATGACGAATTTCCTTATGGGAAAATGATATTGGGAATTTGTTGCAGGAAATGAAGAAGAACCAGTTCTTCCTGATGTTCCCAATCAACAACAAATGCAGGCATTTAAAGCATGGCATGAGAGAGCCAGGAAAGTTATGTATTGGCTATCTATCAGCATTTCAGACTCTATGATTGTGCATATTCAGGATGCAAGTACACCAAAGGAGGCATGGGATACTTTGTCAAAAATGTATAGCACAAATACGCAAGCCAGGAAAATGCAGCTCAAGTAAGATTTGCACAATATGCAAAGAGAAAATATGAGCATCAACGACTACCACATGAAGGTGAAGAAGATTGCAGATGTACTTGCTTCCATTGGGTCACCAGTGGAAGATGATGATTTAGTTTCTGTGACCTTGAATGGTCTAGGAAAGGATTATGCACAGTTTCGGACATCCATTTCAATTCGTGAAAGATTTCCTGATTTTGAGGAGTTGATTGCTCTTCTAATTTCTGAGGAACAGAGAAATGGTGGTGCATCTTCTTCAGGAGAAACTTCAAAAGAAGCTGTCTTCTACTCAAATGCTGGAAGAGGTAGAGGCAGAGGTAGAGGAGGCCGATTTGGAGGCCGTGGTAGAAATCAGAATATGCAGCAAACTCAAGAAAACCAGTCCTATGGAGGAGGACGTGGTAACTCTAGAGGCAGGGGGAGCCAAAGAGGTCGTGGTGGATGGCAAAGAGGTCAAAATGCAAAGAGTAATGTTGAATGCTACTACTGTGGTAAAATGGGTCATATGGCTAAAGACTGCTATAAAAAGCAGAATGACATCATGAATGGAAAACTACAACAAGGGAATTATGCATCTTCTAGCAGACAGGGTGATGACAAAAATGAGCATTTGTTCATGGTGCAGCACATGAACAATTCTGTGACAAGTGCAGAAGAAAGCAATGATGTATGGTATGTTGACTCAGGTGCATCAAACCACATGACAGGTCATGCAGAATGGATGGAGGATGCAAGGAAAATGGAAAAACCAGGATTTGTGGAGACTGGTGATGATACTGCACATCCTATTGTGCAGATTGGAAAAATTCCCTTGTCTATGCAGGATGGGAAAAAGAAATACCTGTCCGATGTATTTCATGTCCCGAATATCACCAAGAATCTGGTTTCTGTCGGTCAAATGGTTGAGTAGGGCTTGCAGGTCAGATTTAATCCTCATGGATGCTTTGTTGAGGATATGAAAAATAAAGGTCGCTTGATAACAAAAGGAAAGAAGAAGGGCAGAATGTTTACGTTGGATGCAGACATGTCTGAATTGAGTGCAGCAATGTTTGCACATGGGACCGGTGTAGTTGCAGATATTGATATCTGGCATAAACGCATTGGTCATGTTAATGTACAGCGACTTAAATCAATGCAGGCCCAAAATATTGTTGCAGGATTGCCAAAATTCAAGGTTGCAGAAATGCATAAGGTATGTGAAGCCTGTCAGTTTGGAAAACAGGCAAGGAAACCATTTCCTAGACATGTTCAAGAGAGTGAGAAGCCATTGGAATTAATCCACTCTGATGTGTGGACTACTAAAGCTGCATCTCTTGGAGGCTGTCATTATTTTGTCACTTTTATTGATGACTATAGCAGAAAAGTTTGGGTGTATTTTATGAAAAAGAAAAGTGAAGTTTTTGGGCATTTCAAAACCCTTAAAGCTATGGCTGAAAAAGAAATAGGTCTGCAAATAAAATGCCTAAGGTCAGATGGAGGGGGAGAGTACCTCTTAAATGAGTTTGCAAAGTTCTTGCAGGAGCATGGCATAAAGCAGCAATATTCATGCAATTATACCCCACAACAAAATGGAATTGCAGAAAGGAAAAACATGCATATTGGAGAGGTATCTCGTGCCATGCTCAATGAAAAAGACTTGCCAGATTTTTATTGGGCTGAAGCGGTTGCTACAGCAGTCTACATAATGAACAGGACTCCCACTGCAGCAATACATGGAATGACTCCAGAGGAGAGGTATACTGGTAGGAAACCAGATATTTCTCATTTGAAAATTTTTGGTTGCATTGCCTATGTACATGTGCCAGATGAGCTGAGATCCAAGTTGGATCCAAAAGCTGAGAAGTGCATCTTTATTGGTTACTCTTTGCAGCAAAAAGGGTATAGATGCTATAACCCTTCTACTCGTAAGTTTACAGTGAGCAAAGATGTTGGCTTTTATGAGATGAGTAGCTCGTATAAACCAGTAAATGTGATTGATGATGTAGATGCACAAAATGGTAATGCTGCACAGAATTCACAGTAGCAGTCACAAAATATTAGTGGACATGGAGCGTCCTCTAGCAGTGGTTCACATTCTTCACCATGGACAGGCAGATTGAGATCAGGAGAATCTTCTCAAAGCAATGCAGATAGTGGTATGCAGGTATCACGAAAAGGAAAAGAGAAGGTTGATCAGCCCATGTTTGATGTGAATGCAGGTCACTCTTATGTGGATGGTGAATCCAGTGGCTCAGAACAGAGCATTGATGATGAGTTGGGTATTCCTTCTATTGTTACACCTGGAGTAAGGAAGACCAGGGATGTTTTGAGAGCACCTGGGAGTGAACCTACTTTGCGCAGGTCTACAAGAGCTAGGTATCCTGTGGATAGGCTGAAATATGATGGATTTACAGCCATTCACTATGCATATATGGTTAAAGTGATACAGGAACCAGAACCCACTTCTTTTGAGGAAGCCATGGGAAAAGAAAAATGGGAGAAAGCCATGGATGAAGAAATGGATGCCTTGGAAGCAAATGCTACATGGGAATTCGTACCTTTGCCTAAAGGTAAAAATGCAATTGGCTGTAAGTGGGTTTATAAGGTAAAGCACAATGCAGATGGTTCTGTGAATAGATACAAGGCAAGATTAGTAGTCAAGGGGTATGCACAAACATATGGCATTGACTATGAAGAAACATTCAGTCCGGTTGCAAGAATGGCAACCGTAAGAGCAGTCATTGCTATGGCTGCATCAAAGGGATGGTCTTTACATCAGATGGATGTAAAGAATGCCTTCTTGCATGGTGATTTGCAAGAAGAGGTCTATATGGAGCAGCCACCAGGTTATGTGCATGCTGTTCATCCTGAGTTTGTTTGCAGGTTGAAGAAAGCCTTGTATGGCTTGAAGCAAGCACCAAGAGCATGGTCTGACAAGATAGGACAGTATCTAGTCACTATTGGCTTTTAGATTTCCAAGGCAGATTTCTCACTTTATGTGAGAAAAACAGAGAAATGTATTATGCTACTTGTCATTTATGTTGATGATTTGATTATGACAGGTGACAGTGATGAAGATATTCTTCATGTGAAAATGCTATTGAAGCAGAAGTTTGAGATGAAGGATTTGGGAGAGCTGCATTATTTCTTGGGCATTGAGGTGATTAGATCACCAAGTGGGATACAGCTCTTGCAGAGGCAGTATGGATTGGACATGCTGTCCAAATATGGGATGACATGCTGTAAGCCTATTTCAGTTCCTTTGGAGCAGAATGTGAAGCTGAGCACAGATGCAGGTGAGCTTCTAGAAGACCCTACTATGTACAGACGCATAGTAGGAAGTTTGATTTATATGGCTATTACCAGGCCAAATTTGAGCCATACTGTTGGATTGGTAAGTTAGTTTATGCAGGCTCCAAGGAAACCACATTTGGATGCGGCTAGACGCATACTCAGGTATGTGAAGTCCACATTGCAATATGGACTATTTTATGAGACTAGGGTTCATATAAAGTTGCATGGATACACTGATGCTGATTGGGGTGGTAGTATTTCTGATAGACGATCTACCAGTGGATATGTATTCTCTTTTGGGAGTGCTGCAGTCACTTGGAGCAGCAAGAAACAGCCTACAGTTGCCTTGTCGAGCACAGAGGCTGAGTACAGGGGTGCAGCAATGGCTGCATGTGAGGTAGCTTGGTTGCATAAGCTACTTTATAATATGCATCAGTCTACAGATGGGCCAGTTGTCATTTATTGTGACAACATGAGTAGTATACACTTGGCAAATAACCCAGTCTATCATGCTAGAACAAAGCACATTGAGGTGCATTATCACTATGTGCGAGAGAGGGTTTTACTAGGTCTTATTGATCTAGTTTATGTCAGCACAGAGGATCAGGTAGCTGACATATTCACAAAGGCATTGGGCGTAGAGAAGCTGCGCAAGTTCACAGACCTGCTTGGTGTGCAGGAATTGGGATTGAGCTTGAGGGGGAGTGTTGAGATATCGAGCTCCACTCGTGATATGCCAGGGTGACCGTTGTGTATTTATGTCACCGACTTGTCAGTTGCAGATGCGGTTGGTACACCGCCCCTGAATAATAGCTACATGATAGCTATCCTTATCTACTCTAGTTCGTGGCTCAGTTAGTATGCCACCTTAGTTAGTTGAGTTTGGTTTGAGACCCATATCTAGGGTTCTTCTATTTCTTTGTACTTGAGTTCTTTTGGCTTACACAACTAAGAAGAGGAAAACTGTTTTCAGCCTCCACCCTTGTGTGTCTTCCCCCATTGTGCAAGCAAGAAAGCTTCAAGCGAGACTCCTTCCTTCTCTCCCACAATCTTGACAGATACAACTAGGAGATGAAATCTGTAACGTGTCCGCTTGTATTATCCAAGACACGTCTTAGCAATCCATCGAAAAGGATGTTTAGAAAGCTCCGCCCGGCACTCCCATGGAATGTTACGGGGTTTGCAATCTAGGGCTTTCCACATTTGCCATGCAGCGAAAGCATTCTGACCGTTCCCACTTAGGATCAACCTGAATTATGGTTTTACTGATTGGTCATTTCCTAACAGCAACTAGCGTCGGACCCAAGCAAACTATTTTACACAGAAACCTCAGGTCCGAAGTGGATTCACACTGCACTTGGTTCAAGGAGAATGGTAAATGAGAGAGATGCAAAGCTCAACCTCTCTACCATAAGGCATAGTCCCATTCCGTTCCCCTAAAACATCGTAAATCGAGTTTAATCATAACTCTAGGTCAACGCTTTTGTTGTTCGTGTTCTTTGATGATCCTCCTGCTGTCCATCAAGATTTGAGAAACATTTTCGGCCAACTAGGACCACCCATCCGTAGGACAGACCTATGGCCCATCCTCTGCACTTTCCTCGGGTTGTTTTAGTTATTTAATTACCTAACACATTAGTTGGACATGTAACAACCAGCTTCTTTAATTAACCCGTTAGGCATTGGTTCGTTCACGTAATCTTATCACTTGACATAGAAAAAAAATATCAAACAAGTTCCTTATTAACAGGTCATTATATTTATCTTTGAAATACAAAGAGTCCAGCCCATAGGCTTATCCACAATCCACCCGAAGACTATCCAGCAATCCACAGGGATCACTAATCCAAGTTTCCGCTCGTAGACTAGTATGCAGGCCTCGAGATCCAATCCTGAGTCACGTTAGCCTCTTGTGCAGGACCCGGAAGGCGAGGGATTTATGGCCAGAGGGCCCTGGCATCCAAGCGTCCTCTTGCTCCAAGTAGCGCTCAATGGAGAGACCTCTCGTGGCGGGTTCGATCCACTCTGACGCGGTCAACAACCCCCTTGGTTAGGGTTAGGCAGGCAGTCGGGGGTAACTGAAGGTGCCTCTCCCTTCAGGCCTTCAACCTGAAGTATAGATATTTATTTATCTTTTAGTTCATTGGTCAAACAAAGTGAAACAATTCTCTAAAATCTGTAGCAAGCACAAACATTTCCATTGATCATTTTTGTTGGCAAACTGCTAAGGAATGAATCCTTCCTTTCCAATGCGTCCAGCACTCGATCGGGGATAACTTGCAACTTGGCAAAATCCCCTATATCTTGGGTTAGGGCATACCCTATTAACCCGACTTGGTCAAACCCTAAGTTTATCGGTTGGTCTTTAGTTTCTAAACAATCTTCCTTACTCAAGAAGGATACTAAATTAGGATGATTATTCATCCTCTTGCAAGATAACTTGCGTAAGGGCATGCCAACTTCATTGCAGGAACTTGGCCATTCCCTTGTGATCCAATCACAAGATCATATGACTCCGCACTTGTTGCGCAAGTGCTGCATCGAACTATGAGACTATGGAGTCACGAAATAATCTGTTTCAGGTTCTTTAAGCTGACGTCGTTAGACCTAGGGTTTCCAAGCTTCATCTTTGTAAGATTCTCAAGGACAAACCCTAGTTCCTTTTACGATTACAATTCAGTGTCTCTACATTCAGTGAATGTGAGCAAGTATTTAAGGTATAGGCATTTCTTGGAATTTAACTCATTCCCAACGAGTATTTCGCAACTTAGGTGTTTTAAGTTTATGTCAATTTGGTTAACTCTAGAAGATAATTTCGAGATTACTTCCACATGATTCGTTGTCTATGCGTAAATTTATTTTTCAATCCTAAACTTTATCGATTTGAGGTTAGGTTAATTCCAAATAATCTTCCTACACTTTGCGAACAAAATTCATGCTAAATAAGCAACCTTGTTCTTGCTAATTTATGTAGTTGACAATGATAATTCCATAAAGTTATGCATCGTAAGAGTCGTTTCATGCTTTGCACTTTCCATGATGATTCATTGCGATATGGATTAATAGTGCGAGATGTAGTTTATACTTCTAGTCTTAACAGAATTATACTATTTTAATGGATAATAATCTAATCTTATAATTCATTTCAATGCATATGCTATTTGCTAGAAATGCATTTATACTTTCTAATTTGCATGTTTCATTTAAAAGTATTGATGAGTGAGTTCCTTCGTCATGAACAACTAGGACGAAAATATATTCTATTTCTAACAATTAACCTTGCAAGATTGAATTACAACAATATCAAATAATAATTTAGGAAGGAAAACCTAGGTTTGAGGTGAGATATTCACGTGGATGCCAGGAGACGACCCTCCCGCAGTTGTGCTTTGGACTTTCTTAGGAGGCATTTC